>NW_028295115.1:0-189000 GCF_964341445.2 Mesoplodon mirus | reverse complement strand
GGAGTAGGCTAAGGTGTAGGGTAAGGTGTAGGGCTTGTGGTGGGTTTCCGTTCCGGGCTAGGGTTAGGGTTAGGGAACAGCAAGGCTTAGGGCACAGGTGAGGGTACGGAAACGTGGGAGGGTCAGGCTACGTGCTGATGCACGGGTCAGTGCCAGCGTAACGGCCAGGTGTAGGCTACGGCTTGTGGGTAAGGTGTAGGGCTGGTGGTGGGTTTCCATTCCGGGCTAGGGTTAGGGTTAGGGAACGGCAAGGCTTAGGGCACAGGTGAGGGTACAGAAACGTGGGAGGGTCAGGCTACGTGCTGACGCACGGGTCAGTGCCAGCGTACGGGCCAGGAGTAGGCTACGGCGTAGGGTAAGGTGTAGGGCTGGTGGTGGGTTTCCGTTCCGGGCTAGGGTTAGGGTTAGGGAACGGCAAGGCTGAGGGCACAGGTGAGGGTACGGAAACGTGGGAGGTTCAGTCTACGTGCTGACACACGGGTCAGTGCCAGTGTATGGGCCAGGAGTAGGCTACGGCATAGGGTAAGGTGTAGGGCTGGTGGTGGGTTTCCGTTCCGGGCTACGGTTAGGGTTAGGGAACGGCAAGGATTAGGGCACAGGTGAGGGTACGGAAACGTGTGAGGGTCAGGCTACGTGCTGACACACGGGTCAGTGCCAGCGTACGGGCCAGGAGTAGGCTATGGCGTAGGGTAAGGTGTAGTGCTGGTGGTGGGTTTCCGTTCCGGGCTAGGGTTAGGGTTAGGGAACGGCAAGGCTTAGTGCACAGTTGAGGGCACGGAAACGTGGGAGGGTCAGGCTACGTGGTGACGCACGGGTCAGTGCCATCGTACGGGCCATGAGTAGGCTACGGCTTGGGGGTAAGGTGTAGGGCTGGTGGTGGGTTTCCATTCCGGGCTAGGTTTAGGGTTAGGGAACGGCAAGGCTTAGGGCACAGGTGAGGGTACGGAAACGTGGGAGGATCAGGCTATGTGCTGACGCACGGGTCAGTGCCAGCGTACGGGCCAGGAGTAGGCTACGGTGTAGGGTAAGGTGTAGGGCTGGTGGTGGGCTTCCTTTTCATGCTAGGGTTAGGGTTAGGGAACGGCAAGGCTAAGAGCACAGGTGAGGGTACGGAAACGTGGGAGGGTCAGGCTACGTGCTGACGCACGGGTCAGTGCCAGCGTACGGGCCAGCAGTAGGCTACGGCGTAGGGTAAGGTGTAGGGCTGGTGGTGTGTTTCCGTTCCGGGCTAGGGTTAGGGTTAGGGAACGGCAAGGCTGAGGGCACAGGTGAGGGTACGGAAACGTGGGAGGGTCAGGCTACGTGCTGACGCACGGGTCAGTGCCAGCGTACGGGCCAGGAGTAGGCTACGGCGTAGGGTAAGGTGTAGGGCTGGTGGTGGGTTTCCGTTCCGGGCTAGGGTTAGGGTTAGGGAACGGCAAGGCTTAGGGCACAGGTGAGGGTACGGAAACGTGGGAGGGTCAGGCTACGTGCTGATGCACGGGTCAGTGCCAGCGTACCGGCCAGGTGTAGGCTACTGCTTGTGGTTAAGTTGTAGGGCTGGTGGTGGGTTCCCGTTCCGGGCTAGGGTTAGGGTTAGGGAACGGCAAGGCTTAGGGCACAGGTGAGGGTACGGAAACGTGGGAGGGTCAGGCTATGTGCTGCCGCACGGGTCAGTGCCAGCGTACGGGCCAGGAGTAGGCTACGGCTTGGGGGTAAGTTGTAGGGCTGGTGGTGGGTTTCCGTTCCGGGCTAGGGTTAGGGTTAGGGAACGGCAAGGCTTAGGGTACAGGTGAGGGTACGGAAACGTGGGAGGGTCAGGCTACGTGCTGACGCACGGGTCAGTGCCAGCGTACGGGCCAGGAGTAGGCTACGGCATAGGGTAAGGTGTAGGGCTGGTGGTGGGTTTCCGTTCCGGGCTAGGGTTAGGGTTAGGGAACGGCAAGGCTTAGGGCACAGGTGAGGGTATGGAAACGTGGGAGGGTCCGGCTACGTGGTGACGCACGGGTCAGTGCCAGCGTACGGGCCAGGAGTAGGCTAAGGTGTAGGGTAAGGTTTAGGGCTTGTGGTGGGTTTCCGTTCCGGGCTAGGGTTAGGGTAAGGGAACGGCAAGGCTTCGGGCACAGGTGAGGGTACGGAAACGTGGGAGGGTCAGGCTACGTGCTGACGCACGGGTCAGTGCCAGCGTACGGGCCATGAGTAGGCTACGGCGTAGGGTAAGGTGTAGGGCTGGTGGTGGGTTTCCGTTCCGGGCTAGGGTTAGGGTTAGGGAACGGCAAGGCTTAGGGCACAGGTGAGGGTACGGAAACGTGGGAGGGTCAGGCTACGTGCTGATGCACGGGTCAGTGCCAGCGTACGGGCCAGGAGTAGGCTACTTCGTCGGTAAGGTGTAGGGCTGGTGGTGGGTTTCCGTTCCGGGCTAGTGTAAGGGTTAGGGAACGGCAAGGCTTAGGGCACAGGTGAGGGTACGGAAACGTGGGAGGGTCAGGCTACGTGCTGACGCATGGGTCAGTGCCAGCGTACGGGCCAGGAGTAGGCTACGGCGTAGGGTAAGGTGTAGGGCTGGTGGTGGGTTTCCGTTCCGGGCTAGGGTTAGGGTTAGGGAACGGCAAGGCTTCGGGCACAGGTGAGGGTACGGAAACGTGGGAGGTTCAGTCTACGTGCTGACGCACGGGTCAGTGCCAGTGTATGGGCCAGGAGTAGGCTACGGCATAGGGTAAGGTGTAGGGCAGGTGGTGGGTTTCCGTTCCGGGCTAGGGTTAGGGTTAGGGAACGGCAAGGCTTAGGGCACAGGTGAGGGTACGGAAACGTGTGAGGGTCAGGCTACGTGCTGACACACGGGTCAGTGCCAGCGTACGGGCCAGGAGTAGGCTATGGCGTAGGGTAAGGTGTAGTGCTGGTGGTGGGTTTCCGTTCCAGGCTAGGGTTAGGGTTAGGGAACGGCAAGTCTTAGTGCACAGTTGAGGACACGGAAACGTGGGAGGGTCAGGCTACGTGGTGACGCACGGGTCAGTGCCATCGTACGGGCCATGAGTAGGCTACGGCTTGGGGGTAAGGTGTAGGGCTGGTGGTGGGTTTCCATTCCGGGCTAGGTTTAGGGTTAGGGAACGGCAAGGCTTAGGGCACAGGTGAGGGTACGGAAACGGGGGAGGGTCAGGCTATGTGCTGACGCACGGGTCAGTGCCAGCGTACGGGCCAGGAGTAGGCTACGGTGTAGGGTAAGGTGTAGGGCTGGTGGTGGGCTTCCTTTCAATGCTAGGGTTAGGGTTTGGGAACGGCAAGGCTAAGAGCACAGGTGAGGGTACGGAAACGTGGGAGGGTCAGGCTACGTGCTGACACACGGGTCAGTGCCAGCGTACGGGCCAGGAGTAGGCTACGGCTTGGGGGTAAGTTGTAGGGCTGGTGGTGGGTTTCCGTTCCGGGCTAGGGTTAGGGTTAGGGAACGGCAAGGCTTAGGGCACAGGTGAGGGTACGGAAACGTGGGAGGGTCAGGCTACGTGCTGACTCACGGGACAGTGCCAGCGTACGGGCCAGGAGTAGGCTACAACGTAGGGTAAGGTGTAGGGCTGGTGGTGGGTTTCCGTTCTGGGCTAGGGTTAGGGTTAGGGAACGGCAAGGCTTAGTGCACAGGTGAGGGTACGGAAACGTGGGAGGGTCAGGCTACGTGCTGACGCACGGGTCAGTGCCAGCGTACCGGCCAGGAGTAGGCTACGGCTTGGGGGTAAGCTGTAGGGCTGGTCGTGGGTTTCCGTTCCGGGCTATGGTTAGGGATAGGGAACGGCAAGACTTAGGGCACAGGTGAGGGTACGGAAACGTGGGAGGGTCAGGCTACGTGCTGACGCACGGGTCAGTGCCAGCGTACGGGCCAGGAGTAGGCTACGGCTTGGGGGTAAGGTGTAGGGCTGGTGGTGGTTTTCCGTTCCGGGCTAGGGTTAGGGTTAGGGAACGGCAAGGCTTAGGGCACAGGTGAGGGTACGGAAACGTGGGAGGGTCAGGCTACGTGCTGACTCACGGGTCAGTGCCAGCGTACGGGCCAGGAGTAGGCTAAGGTGTAGGGTAAGGTTTAGGGCTTGTGGTGGGTTTCCGTTCCGGGCTAGGGTTAGGGTAAGGGAACGGCAAGGCTTCGGGCACAGGTGAGGGTACGGAAACGTGGGAGGGTCCGGCTACGTGGTGACGCACGGGTCAGTGCCAGCGTACGGGCCAGGAGTAGGCTAAGGTGTAGGGTAAGGTTTAGGGCTTGTGGTGGGTTTCCGTTCCGGGCTAGGGTTAGGGTAAGGGAACGGCAAGGCTTCGGGCACAGGTGAGGGTACGGAAACGTGGGAGGGTCAGGCTACGTGCTGACGCACGGGTCAGTGCCAGCGTACGGGCCATGAGTAGGCTACGGCGTAGGGTAAGGTGTAGGGCTGGTGGTGGGTTTCCGTTCCGGGCTAGGGTTAGGGTTAGGGAACGGCAAGGCTTAGGGCACAGGTGAGGGTACGGAAACGTGGGAGGGTCAGGCTACGTGCTGATGCACGGGTCAGTGCCAGCGTACGGGCCAGGAGTAGGCTACTTCGTCGGTAAGGTGTAGGGCTGGTGGTGGGTTTCCGTTCCGGGCTAGTGTAAGGGTTAGGGAACGGCAAGGCTTAGGGCACAGGTGAGGGTACGGAAACGTGGGAGGGTCAGGCTACGTGCTGACGCATGGGTCAGTGCCAGCGTACGGGCCAGGAGTAGGCTACGGCGTAGGGTAAGGTGTAGGGCTGGTGGTGGGTTTCCGTTCCGGGCTAGGGTTAGGGTTAGGGAACGGCAAGGCTTCGGGCACAGGTGAGGGTACGGAAACGTGGGAGGTTCAGTCTACGTGCTGACGCACGGGTCAGTGCCAGTGTATGGGCCAGGAGTAGGCTACGGCATAGGGTAAGGTGTAGGGCAGGTGGTGGGTTTCCGTTCCGGGCTAGGGTTAGGGTTAGGGAACGGCAAGGCTTAGGGCACAGGTGAGGGTACGGAAACGTGTGAGGGTCAGGCTACGTGCTGACACACGGGTCAGTGCCAGCGTACGGGCCAGGAGTAGGCTATGGCGTAGGGTAAGGTGTAGTGCTGGTGGTGGGTTTCCGTTCCAGGCTAGGGTTAGGGTTAGGGAACGGCAAGTCTTAGTGCACAGTTGAGGACACGGAAACGTGGGAGGGTCAGGCTACGTGGTGACGCACGGGTCAGTGCCATCGTACGGGCCATGAGTAGGCTACGGCTTGGGGGTAAGGTGTAGGGCTGGTGGTGGGTTTCCATTCCGGGCTAGGTTTAGGGTTAGGGAACGGCAAGGCTTAGGGCACAGGTGAGGGTACGGAAACGGGGGAGGGTCAGGCTATGTGCTGACGCACGGGTCAGTGCCAGCGTACGGGCCAGGAGTAGGCTACGGTGTAGGGTAAGGTGTAGGGCTGGTGGTGGGCTTCCTTTCAATGCTAGGGTTAGGGTTTGGGAACGGCAAGGCTAAGAGCACAGGTGAGGGTACGGAAACGTGGGAGGGTCAGGCTACGTGCTGACACACGGGTCAGTGCCAGCGTACGGGCCAGGAGTAGGCTACGGCTTGGGGGTAAGTTGTAGGGCTGGTGGTGGGTTTCCGTTCCGGGCTAGGGTTAGGGTTAGGGAACGGCAAGGCTTAGGGCACAGGTGAGGGTACGGAAACGTGGGAGGGTCAGGCTACGTGCTGACTCACGGGACAGTGCCAGCGTACGGGCCAGGAGTAGGCTACAACGTAGGGTAAGGTGTAGGGCTGGTGGTGGGTTTCCGTTCTGGGCTAGGGTTAGGGTTAGGGAACGGCAAGGCTTAGTGCACAGGTGAGGGTACGGAAACGTGGGAGGGTCAGGCTACGTGCTGACGCACGGGTCAGTGCCAGCGTACCGGCCAGGAGTAGGCTACGGCTTGGGGGTAAGCTGTAGGGCTGGTCGTGGGTTTCCGTTCCGGGCTATGGTTAGGGATAGGGAACGGCAAGACTTAGGGCACAGGTGAGGGTACGGAAACGTGGGAGGGTCAGGCTACGTGCTGACGCACGGGTCAGTGCCAGCGTACGGGCCAGGAGTAGGCTACGGCTTGGGGGTAAGGTGTAGGGCTGGTGGTGGTTTTCCGTTCCGGGCTAGGGTTAGGGTTAGGGAACGGCAAGGCTTAGGGCACAGGTGAGGGTACGGAAACGTGGGAGGGTCAGCCTACGTGCTGACGCCCGGGTCAGTGCCAGCGTACGGGCCAGGAATAGGGTACGGCGTGGGGGTAAGTTGTAGGGCTGGTGGTGGGTTTCCGTTCCGGGCTAGGGTTAGGGTTAGGGAACGGCAAGGCTTAGGGCACAGGTGAGGGTACGGAAACGTGGGAGGGTCAGGCTACGTGCTGACGCACGGGTCAGTGCCAGCGTACGGGCCAGGATTAGGCTACGGCATAGGGTAAGGTGTAGGGCTGGTGGTGGGTTTCCGTTCCGGGCTAGGGTTAGGGTTAGGGAACGGCAAGGCTTAGGGCACAGGTGAGGTTATGGAAACGTGGGAGGGTCAGGCTACGTGGTGACGCACGGGTCAGTGCCAGCGTACGGGCCAGGAGTAGGCTAAGGTGTAGGGTAAGGTGTAGGGCTTGTGGTGGGTTTCCGTTCCGGGCTAGGGTTAGGGTTAGGGAACGGCAAGGCTTAGGGCACAGGTGAGGGTACGGAAACGTGGGAGGGTCTGGCTACGTGCTGATGCACGGGTCAGTGCCAGCGTACCGGCCAGGTGTAGGCTACGGCTTGTGGGTAAGGGGTAGGGCTGGTGGTGGGTTTCCATTCCGGGCTAGGTTTAGGGTTAGGGAACGGCAAGGCTTAGGGCACAGGTGAGGGTACAGAAACGTGGGAGGGTCAGGCTACGTGCTGACGCACGGGTCAGTGCCAGCGTACGGGCCAGGAGTAGGCTACGGCGTAGGGTAAGGTGTAGGGCTGGTGGTGGGTTTCCGTTCCGGGCTAGGGTTAGGGTTAGGGAACGGCAAGGCTGAGGGCACAGGTGAGGGTACGGAAACGTGGGAGGGTCAGGCTACGTGCTGACGCACGGGTCAGTGCCAGCGTACGGGCCAGGAGTAGGCTACGGCGTAGGGTAAGGTGTAGGGCTGGTGGTGGGTTTCCGTTCCGGGCTAGGGTTAGGGTTAGGGAACGGCAAGGCTTAGTGCATAGGTGAGGGTACGGAAACGTGGGAGGGTCAGGCTACGTGCTGATGCACGGGTCAGTGCCAGCGTACCCGCCAGGTGTAGGCTACTGCTTGTGGGTAAGTTGTAGGGCTGGTGGTGGGTTCCCGTTCCGGGCTAGGGTTAGGGTTAGGGAACGGCAAGGCTTAGGGCACAGGTGAGGGTACGGAAACGTGGGAGGGTCAGGCTACGTGCTGACGCACATGTCAGTGCCAGCGTACAGGCAGGTGTAGGCTACGGCTTGGGGGTAAGTTGTAGGGCTGGTGGTGGGTTTCCGTTCTGGGCTAGGCTTAGGGTTAGGGAACGGCAAGGCTTAGGGCACAGGTGAGGGTACGGAAACGTGGGAGGGTCAGGCTACGTGCTGACGCACGGGTCAGTGCCAGCCTACGGGCCTGGAGTAGGCTACAGCGTAGGGTAAGGTGTAGGGCTGCTGGTGGGTTTCCGTTCCGGGCTAGGGTTAGGGTTAGGGAACGGCAAGGCTTAGGGCACAGGTGAGGGTACAGAAACGTGGGAGGGTCAGGCTACGTGCTGACGCATGGGTCAGTGCCAGCGTACGGGCCAGGAGTAGGCTACGGCTTGGGGGTAAGGTGTAGGGCTGGTGGTGGGTTTCCGTTCCGGGCTAGGGTTAGGGTTAGGGAACGGCAAGGCTTAGGGCACAGGTGAGGGTACGGAAACGTGGGAGGGTCAGGCTACGTGCTGACGCACGGGTCAGTGCCAGCGTACGGGCCAGGAGTAGGCTACAACGTAGGGTAAGGTGTAGGGCTGGTGGTGGGTTTCCGTTCTGGGCTAGGGTTAGGGTTAGGGAACGGCAAGGCTTAGGGCACAGGTGAGGGTACGGAAACTTGGGAGGGTCAGGCTACGTGCTGACGCAGGGGTCAGTGCCAGCGTACCGGCCAGGAGTAGGCTACGGCTTGGGGGTAAGCTTTAGGGCTGGTGGTGGGTTTCCGTTCCGGGCTAGGGTTAGGGTTAGGGAACGGCAAGGCTTAGGGCACAGGTGAGGGTACGGAAACGTGGGAGGGTCAGGCTACGTGCTGACGCACGGGTCAGTGCCAGCGTACGGGCCAGGAGTAGGCTACGGCTTGGGGGTAAGTTGTAGGGCTGGTGGTGGGTTTCCGTTCCGGGCTCGGGTTAGGGTTAGGGAACGGCAAGACTTAGGGCACAGGTGAGGGTACGGAAACGTGGGAGGGTCAGGCTACGTGCTGACGCACGGGTCAGTGCCAGCGTACGGGCCAGGAGTAGGCTACGGCGTAGGGTAAGGTGTAGGGCTGGTGGTGGGTTTCCGTTCCGGGCTAGGGTTAGGGTTAGGGAACGGCAAGGCTTAGGGCACAGGTGAGGGTATGGAAACGTGGGAGGGTCAGGCTACGTGGTGACGCACGGGTCAGTGCCAGCGTACGGGCCAGGAGTAGGCTAAGGTGTAGCGTAATGTGTAGGGCTGGTGGTGGGTTTCCGTTCCGGGCTAGGGTTAGGGTTAGGGAACGGCAAGGCTTAGGGCACAGGTGAGGGTACGGAAACGTGGGAGGGTGAGGCTACGTGCTGATGCATGGGTCAGTGCCAGCGTACCGGCCAGGTGTAGGCTACGGCTTGTGGGTAAGGTGTAGGGCTGGTGGTGGGTTTCCATTCCGGGCTAGGTTTAGGGTTAGGGAACGGCAAGGCTTAGGGCACAGGTGAGGGTACAGAAACGTGGGAGGGTCAGGCTACGTGCTGACGCACGGGTCAGTGCCAGCGTACGGGCCAGGAGTAGGCTACGGCTTGGGGGTAAGGTGTAGGGCTGGTGGTGGGTTTCCGTTCCGGGCTAGGGTTAGTGTTAGGGAACGGCAAGGCTTAGGGCACAGGTGAGGGTACGGAAACGTAGGAGGGTCAGGCTACATGCTGACGCACGGGTCAGTGCCAGCGTACGGGCCAGGAGTAGGCTACGGCGAAGGGTAAGGTGTAGGGCTGGTGGTGGGTTTCCGTTCCGGGCTAGGGTTAGGGTTAGGGAACGGCAAGGCTTAGGGCACAGGTGAGTGTACGGAAACGTGGGAGGGTCAGGCTACGTGCTGACGCACGGGTCAGTTCCAGCGTACGGGCCAGGTGTAGGCTACGGCTTGTGGGTAAGCTGTAGGGCTGGTGGTGGGTTTCCGTTCCGGGCTAGGGTTAGGGTTAGGGAACGGCAAGGCTTAGGGCACAGGTGAGGGTACGGAAACGTGGGAGGGTCAGGCTACGTGCTGACGCACGGGTCAGTGCCAGCGTACGGGCCATGAGTAGGCTACGGCGTAGGGTAAGGTGTAGGGCTGGTGGTGGGTTTCCGTTCCGGGCTAGGGTTAGGGTTAGGGAACGGCAAGGCTTAGGGCACAGGTGAGGGTACGGAAACGTGGGAGGGTCAGGCTACGTGCTGATGCACGGGTCAGTGCCAGCGTACGGGCCAGGAGTAGGCTACTTCGTAGGTAAGGTGTAGGGCTGGTGGTGGGTTTCCGTTCCGGGCTAGTGTAAGGGTTAGGGAACGGCAAGGCTTAGGGCACAGGTGAGGGTACGGAAATGTGGGAGGGTCAGGCTACGTGCTGACGCATGGGTCAGTGCCAGCGTACGGGCCAGGAGTAGGCTACGGCGTAGGGTAAGGTGTAGGGCTGGTGGTGGGTTTCCGTTCCGGTCTAGGGTTAGGGTTAGGGAACGGCAAGGCTTCGGGCACAGGTGAGGGTACGGAAACGTGGGAGGTTCAGTCTACGTGCTGACGCACGGGTCAGTGCCAGTGTATGGGCCAGGAGTAGGCTACGGCATAGGGTAAGGTGTAGGGCTGGTGGTGGGTTTCCGTTCCGGGCTAGGGTTAGGGTTAGGGAACGGCAAGGCTTAGGGCACAGGTGAGGGTACGGAAACGTGTGAGGGTCAGGCTACGTGCTGACACACGGGTCAGTGCCAGCGTACGGGCCAAGAGTAGGCTATGGCGTAGGGTAAGGTGTAGTGCTGGTGGTGGGTTTCCGTTCCGGGCTAGGGTTAGGGTTAGGGAACGGCAAGTCTTAGTGCACAGTTGAGGGCACGGAAACGTGGGAGGGTCAGGCTACGTGGTGACGCACGGGTCAGTGCCATCGTACGGGCCATGAGTAGGCTACGGCTTGGGGGTAAGGTGTAGGGCTGGTGGTGGGTTTCCATTCCGGGCTAGGTTTAGGGTTAGGGAACGGCAAGGCTTAGGGCACAGGTGAGGGTACGGAAACGGGGGAGGGTCAGGCTATGTGCTGAGGCACAGGTCAGTGCCAGCGTACGGGCCAGGAGTAGGCTACGGTGTAGGGTAAGGTGTAGGGCTGGTGGTGGGCTTCCTTTCAATGCTAGGGTTAGGGTTTGGGAACGGCAAGGCTAAGAGCACAGGTGAGGGTACGGAAACGTGGGAGGGTCAGGCTACGTGCTGACACACGGGTCAGTGCCAGCGTACGGGCCAGGAGTAGGCTACGGCTTGGGGGTAAGGTGTAGGGCTGGTGGTGGGTTTCCGTTCCGGGCTAGGGTTAGGGTTAGGGAACGGCAAGGCTTAGGGCACAGGTGAGGGTACGGAAACGTGGGAGGGTCAGGCTACGTGGTGACGCACGGGTCTGTGCCAGCGTACCGGCCAGGTATAGGCTACGGCTTGTGGGTAAGGTGAAGGGCTGGTGGTGGGTTTCCGTTCCGGGCTAGGGTTAGGGTTAGGGAACGGCAAGGCTTAGGGCACAGGTGAGGGTACAGAAACGTGGGAGGGTCAGGCTACGTGCTGACGCATGGGTCAGTGCCAGCGTACGGGCCAGGAGTAGGCTACGGCTTGGGGGTAAGGTGTAGGGCTGGCGGTGGGTTTCCGTTCCGGGCTAGGGTTATGGTTAGGGAACGGCAAGGCTTAGGGCACAGGTGAGGGTACGGAAACGTGGGAGGGTCAGGCTACGTGCTGACGCACGGGTCAGTGCCAGCGTACGGGCCAGGAGTAGGCTACGGCTTGGGGGTAAGGTGTAGGGCTGGTGGTGGGTTTCCGTTCCGCGCTAGGGTTAGGGTTAGGGAACGGCAAGGCTTAGGGCACAGGTGAGGGTACGGAAACGTGGGAGGGTCAGGCTACGTGCTGACGCAGGGGTCAGTGCCAGCGTACGGGCCAGGAGTAGGCTACGGCGTAGGGTAAGGTGTAGGGCTGGTGGTGGGTTTCCGTTCCGGGCTAGGGTTAGGGTTAGGGAACGGCAAGGCTTAGGGCACAGGTGAGGGTATGGAAACGTGGGAGGGTCAGGCTACGTGGTGACGCACGGGTCAGTGCCAGCGTACGGGCCAGGAGTAGGCTAAGGTGTAGGGTAATGTGTAGGGCTGGTGGTGGGTTTCCGTTCCGGGCTAGGGTTAGGGTTAGGGAACGGCAAGGCTTAGGGCACAGGTGAGGGTACGGAAACGTGGGAGGGTGAGGCTACGTGCTGATGCACGGGTCAGTGCCAGCGTAACGGCGAGGTGTAGGCTACGGCTTGTGGGTAAGGTGTAGGGCTGGTGGTGGGTTTCCATTCCGGGCTAGGTTTAGGGTTAGGGAACGGCAAGGCTTAGGGCACAGGTGAGGGTACAGAAACGTGGGAGGGTCAGGCTACGTGCTGACGCACGGGTCAGTGCCAGCGTACGAGCCAGGAGTAGGCTACGGCTTGGGGGTAAGGTGTAGGGCTGGTGGTGGGTTTCCTTTCCGGGCTAGGGTTAGGGTTAGGGAACGGCAAGGCTTAGGGCACAGGTGAGGGTACGGAAACGTGGGAGGGTCAGGCTACGTGCTGACGCACGTGTCAGTGCCAGCGTACGGGCCAGGAGTAGGCTACGGCGTAGGGTAAGGTGTAGGGCTGGTGGTGGGTTTCCGTTCCGGGCTAGGGTTAGGGTTAGGGAACGGCAAGGCTTAGGGCACAGGTGAGGGTACAGAAACGTGGGAGGGTCAGGCTACGTGCTGATGCACGGGTCAGTGCCAGCGTACGGGCCAGGAGTAGGCTACGGTGTAGGGTAAAGTGTAGGGCTGGTGGTGGGTTTCTGTTCCGTGCTAGGGTTAGGGTTAGGGAACAGCAAGGCTTAGGGCACAGGTGAGGGTACGGAAACGTAGGAGGGTCAGGCTACATGCTGACGCACGGGTCAGTGCCAGCGTACGGGCCAGGAGTAGGCTACGGCGAAGGGTAAGGTGTAGGGCTGGTGGTGGGTTTCCGTTCCGGGCTAGGGTTAGGGTTATGGAACGGCAAGGCTTAGGGCACAGGTGAGTGTACGGAAACGTGTGAGGGTCAGGCTACGTGCTGACGCACGGGTCAGTGAAACCGTACGGGCCAGGAGTAGGCTACGGCTTGGGGCTAAGTTGTAGGGCTGGTGGTGGGTTTCCGTTCCGGGCTAGCGTTAGGGTTAGGGAACGGCAAGGCTTAGGGCACAGGTGAGGGTACGGAAACGTGGGAGGGTCAGGCTACGTGCTGATGCACGGGTCAGTGCCAGCGTACGGGCCAGGAGTAGGCTGCGGTGTAGGGTAAGGTGTAGGGCTGGTGGTGGGTTTCCGTTCCGTGCTAGGGTTAGGGTTAGGGAACGGCAAGGCTTAGGGCACAGGTGAGGGTACGGAAACGTAGGAGGGTCAGGCTACGTGCTGACGCACGGGTCAGTGCCAGCGTACGGGCCAGGAGTAGGCTACGGCTTGGGGGTAAGCTGTAGGGCTGGTGGTGGGTTTCCGTTCCGGGCTAGGGTTAGGGTTAGGGAACGGCAAGGCTTAGGGCACAGGTGAGGGTACGGAAACGTGGGAGGGTCAGGCTACGTGCTGACGCATGGGTCAGTGCCAGCGTACCGGCCAGGTGTAGGCTACGGCTTGTGGGTAAGCTGTAGGGCTGGTGGTGGGTTTCCGTTCAGGGCTAGGGTTAGGGTTAGGGAACGGCAAGGCTTAGGGCACAGGTGAGGGTACAGAAACGTGGGAGGGTCAGGCTACGTGCTGACGCACGGGTCAGTGCCAGCGTACGGGCCATGAGTAGGCTACGGCGTAGGGTAAGGTGTAGGGCTGGTGGTGGGTTTCCGTTCCGGGCTAGGGTTAGGGTTAGGGAACGGCAAGGCTTAGGGCACAGGTGAGGGTACGGAAACGTGGGAGGGTCAGGCTACGTGCTGACGCATGGGTCAGTGCCAGCGTACGGGCCAGGAGTAGGCTACGGCGTAGGGTAAGGTGTAGGGGTGCTGGTGGGTTTCCGTTCCGGGCTAGGGTTAGGGTTATGGAACGGCAAGGCTTCGGGCACAGGTGAGGGTACGGAAACGTGGGAGGTTCAGTCTACGTGCTGACACACGGGTCAGTGCCAGTGTATGGGCCAGGAGTAGGCTACGGCATAGGGTAAGGTGTAGGGCTGGTGGTGGGTTTCCGTTCCGGGCTACGGTTAGGGTTAGGGAACGGCAAGGCTTAGGGCACAGGTGAGGGTACGGAAACGTGTGAGGGTCAGGCTACGTGCTGACACACGGGTCAGTGCCAGCGTACCGGCCAGGTGTAGGCTACTGCTTGTGGTTAAGTTGTAGGGCTGGTGGTGGGTTCCCGTTCCGGGCTAGGGTTAGGGTTAGGGAACGGCAAGGCTTAGGGCACAGGTGAGGGTACGGAAACGTGGGAGGGTCAGGCTATGTGCTGCCGCACGGGTCAGTGCCAGCGTACGGGCCAGGAGTAGGCTACGGCTTGGGGGTAAGTTGTAGGGCTGGTGGTGGGTTTCCGTTCCGGGCTAGGGTTAGGGTTAGGGAACGGCAAGGCTTAGGGTACAGGTGAGGGTACGGAAACGTGGGAGGGTCAGGCTACGTGCTGACGCACGGGTCAGTGCCAGCGTACGGGCCAGGAGTAGGCTACGGCATAGGGTAAGGTGTAGGGCTGGTGGTGGGTTTCCGTTCCGGGCTAGGGTTAGGGTTAGGGAACGGCAAGGCTTAGGGCACAGGTGAGGGTATGGAAACGTGGGAGGGTCCGGCTACGTGGTGACGCACGGGTCAGTGCCAGCGTACGGGCCAGGAGTAGGCTAAGGTGTAGGGTAAGGTTTAGGGCTTGTGGTGGGTTTCCGTTCCGGGCTAGGGTTAGGGTAAGGGAACGGCAAGGCTTAGGGCACAGGTGAGGGTACGGAAACGTGGGAGGGTCAGGCTACGTGCTGATGCACGGGTCAGTGCCAGCGTAACGGCCAGGTGTAGGCTACGGCTTGTGGGTAAGGTGTAGGGCTGGTGGTGGGTTTCCATTCAGGGCTAGGTTTAGGGTTAGGGAACGGCAAGGCTTAGGGCACAGGTGAGGGTACAGAAACGTGGGAGGGTCAGGCTACGTGCTGACGCACGGGTCAGTGCCAGCGTACGGGCCAGGAGTAGGCTACGGCGTAGGGTAAGGTGTAGGGCTGGTGGTGGGTTTCCGTTCCGGGCTAGGGTTAGGGTTAGGGAACGGCAAGGCTTAGGGCACAGGTGAGGGTACGGAAACGTGGGAGGGTCAGGCTACGTGCTGATGCACGGGTCAGTGCCAGCGTACCGGCCAGGTGTAGGCTACTGCTTGTGGTTAAGTTGTAGGGCTGGTGGTGGGTTCCCATTCCGGGCTAGGGTTAGGGTTAGGGAACGGCAAGGCTTAGGGCACAGGTGAGGGTACGGAAACGTGGGAGGGTCAGGCTACGTGCTGACGCACATGTCAGTGCCAGCGTACAGGCCAGGTGTAGGCTACGGCTTGGGGGTAAGGTGTAGGGCTGGTGGTGGGTTTCCATTCTGGGCTAGGCTTAGGGTTAGGGAACGGCAAGGCTTAGGGCACAGGTGAGGGTACGGAAACGTGGGAGGGTCAGACTACGTGCTGACGCACGGGTCAGTTCCAGCCTACGGGCCTGGAGTAGGCTACAGCGTAGGGTAAGGTGTAGGGCTGCTGGTGGGTTTCCGTTCCGGGCTAGGGTTAGGGTTAGGGAACGGCAAGGCTTAGGGCACAGGTGAGGGTACAGAAACGTGGGAGGGTCAGGCTACGTGCTGACGCATGGGTCAGTGCCAGCGTACGGGCCAGGAGTAGGCTACGGCTTGGGGGTAAGGTGTAGGGATGGCGGTGGGTTTCCGTTCCGGGCTAGGGTTAGGGTTAGGGAACGGCAAGGCTTAGGGCACAGGTGAGGGTACAGAAACGTGGGAGGGTCAGGCTACGTGCTGACTCACGGGTCAGTGACAGCGTACGGGCCAGGAGTAGGCTACGGCGTAGGGTAAGGTGTAGGGCTGGTGGTGGGTTTCCGTTCCGGGCTAGGGTTAGTGTTAGGGAACGGCAAGGCTGAGGGCACACGTGAGGGTACGGAAACGTGGGAGGGTCAGGCTACGTGCTGACGCACGGGTCAGTGCCAGCGTACGGGCCAGGAGTAGGGTACGGCGTATGGTAAGGTTTAGGGCTGGTGGTGGGTTTCCGTTCCGGGCTAGGGTTAGGGTTAGGGAACGGCAAGGCTTAGGGCACAGGTGAGGGTACGGAAACGTGGGAGGGTCAGGCTACGTGCTGACGCACGGGTCAGTGCCAGCGTACGGGCCAGGAGTAGTCTACAACGTAGGGTAAGGTGTAAGGCTGGTGGTGGGTTTCCGTTCTGGGCTAGGGTTAGGGTTAGGGAACGGCAAGGCTTAGGGCACAGGTGAGGGTACGGAAACGTGGGAGGGTCAGGCTACGTGCTGACGCACGGGTCAGTGCCAGCGTACCGTCCAGGACTACGCTATGGCTTGGGGGTAAGGTGTAGGGCTGGTGGTGTGTTTCCGTTTCGGCCTAGGGTTAGGGTTAGGGAACGGGAAGGCTTAGGGCACAGGTGAGGGTACAGAAACGTGGGAGGGTCAGGCTACGTGCTGACGCACGGGTCAGTGCCAGCGTACGGGCCAGGAGTAGGCTACGGCTTGGGGGTAAGTTGTAGGGCTGGTGGTAGGTTTCCGTTCCGGGCTAGGGTTAGGGTTAGGGAACGGCAAGGCTTAGGGCACAGGTGAGGGTACGGAAACGTGGGAGGGTCAGGCTACGTGCTGACGCACCGGTCAGTGCCAGCGTACGGGCCAGGAGTAGGCTACGGCGTAGGGTAAGGTGTAGGGCTGGTGGTGGGTTTCCGTTCCGGGCTAGGGTTAGGGTTAGGGAACGGCAAAGCTGAGGGCACAGGTGAGGGTACGGAAACGTGGGAGGGTCAGACTACGTGCTGACGCATGGGTCAGTGCCAGCGTACGGGCCTGGAGTAGGCTACAGCATAGGGTAAGGTGTAGGGCTGGTCGTGGGTTTCCGTTCCGGGCTAGGGTTAGGGTTAGGGAACGGCAAGGCTTAGGGCACAGTTGAGGGTACAGAAACGTGGGAGGGTCAGGCTACGTGCTGACGCATGGGTCAGTGCCAGCGTACGGGCCAGGGGTAGGCTACGGCTTGGGGGTAAGGTGTAGGGCTGGCGGTGGGTTTCCGTTCCGGGCTAGGGTTAGGGTTAGGGAACGGCAAGGCTTAGGGCACAGGTGAGGGTACAGAAACGTGGGAGGGTCAGGCTACGTGCTGACGCACGGGTCAGTGCCAGCGTACGGGCCAGGAGTAGGCTACGGCTTGGGGGTAAGGTGTAGGGCTGGTGGTGGTTTTCCGTTCCGGGCTAGGGTTAGGGTTAGGGAACGGCAAGGCTTAGGGCACAGGTGAGGGTACGGAAACGTGGGAGGGTCAGGCTACGTGCTGACGCACGGGTCAGTGCCAGTGTACGGGCCAGGAGTAGGCTACAACGTAGGGTAAGGTGTAGGGCTGGTGGTGGGTTACCGTTCTGGGCTAGGGTTAGGGTTAGGGAACGGCAAGGCTTAGGGCAAAGGTGAGGGTACGGAAACGTGGGAGGGTCAGGCTACGTGCTGACGCATGGGTCAGTGCCAGCGTACCGGCCAGGAGTAGGCTACGGCTTGGGGGTAAGCTGTAGGGCTGGTGGTGGGTTTCCGTTCCGGGCTAGGGTTAGGGTTAGGGAACGGCAAGGCTTAGGGCACAGGTGAGGGTACGGAAACGTGGGAGGGTCAGGCTACGTGCTGACGCACGGGTTAGTGCCAGCGAACGGGCCAGGAGTAGGCTACGGCTTGGGGGTAAGTTGTAGGGCTGGTGGTGGGTTTCCATTCCGGGCTAGGGTTAGGGTTAGGGAACGGCAAGGCTTAGGGCACAGGTGAGGGTACGGAAACGTGGGAGGGTCAGGCTACGTGCTGACGCACGGGTCAGTGCCAGCGTACGGGCCAGGAGTAGGCTACGGCGTAGGGTAATGTGTAGGGCTGGTGGTGGGTTTCCGTTCCGGGCTAGGGTTAGGGTTAGGGAACGGCAAGGCTTAGGGCACAGGTGAGGGTACGGAAACGTGGGAGGGTCAGGCTACGTGGTGACGCACGGGTCAGTGCCAGCGTACGGGCCAGGTAGTAGGCTAAGGTGTAGGGTAAGGTGTAGGGCTGGTGGTGGGTTTCCGTTCCGGGCTAGGGTTAGGGTTAGGGAACGGCAAGGCTTAGGGCACAGGTGAGGGTACAGAAACGTGGGAGGGTCAGGCTACGTGCTGACGCATGGGTCAGTGCCAGCGTACGGGCCAGGAGTAGGCTACGGCTTGGGGGTAAGGTGTAGGGATGGCGGTGGGTTTCCGTTCCGGGCTAGGGTTAGGGTTAGGGAACGGCAAGGCTTAGGGCACAGGTGAGGGTACAGAAACGTGGGAGGGTCAGGCTACGTGCTGACTCACGGGTCAGTGACAGCGTACGGGCCAGGAGTAGGCTACGGCGTAGGGTAAGGTGTAGGGCTGGTGGTGGGTTTCCGTTCCGGGCTAGGGTTAGTGTTAGGGAACGGCAAGGCTGAGGGCACACGTGAGGGTACGGAAACGTGGGAGGGTCAGGCTACGTGCTGACGCACGGGTCAGTGCCAGCGTACGGGCCAGGAGTAGGGTACGGCGTATGGTAAGGTTTAGGGCTGGTGGTGGGTTTCCGTTCCGGGCTAGGGTTAGGGTTAGGGAACGGCAAGGCTTAGGGCACAGGTGAGGGTACGGAAACGTGGGAGGGTCAGGCTACGTGCTGACGCACGGGTCAGTGCCAGCGTACGGGCCAGGTGTAGTCTACAACGTAGGGTAAGGTGTAAGGCTGGTGGTGGGTTTCCGTTCTGGGCTAGGGTTAGGGTTAGGGAACGGCAAGGCTTAGGGCACAGGTGAGGGTACGGAAACGTGGGAGGGTCAGGCTACGTGCTGACGCACGGGTCAGTGCCAGCGTACCGTCCAGGAGTAGGCTATGGCTTGGGGGTAAGGTGTAGGGCTGGTGGTGGGTTTCCGTTTCGGCCTAGGGTTAGGGTTAGGGAACGGGAAGGCTTAGGGCACAGGTGAGGGTACAGAAACGTGGGAGGGTCAGGCTACGTGCTGACGCACGGGTCAGTGCCAGCGTACGGGCCAGGAGTAGGCTACGGCTTGGGGGTAAGTTGTAGGGCTGGTGGTAGGTTTCCGTTCCGGGCTAGGGTTAGGGTTAGGGAACGGCAAGGCTTAGGGCACAGGTGAGGGTACGGAAACGTGGGAGGGTCAGGCTACGTGCTGACGCACCGGTCAGTGCCAGCGTACGGGCCAGGAGTAGGCTACGGCGTAGGGTAAGGTGTAGGGCTGGTGGTGGGTTTCCGTTCCGGGCTAGGGTTAGGGTTAGGGAACGGCAAAGCTGAGGGCACAGGTGAGGGTACGGAAACGTGGGAGGGTCAGACTACGTGCTGACGCATGGGTCAGTGCCAGCGTACGGGCCTGGAGTAGGCTACAGCATAGGGTAAGGTGTAGGGCTGGTCGTGGGTTTCCGTTCCGGGCTAGGGTTAGGGTTAGGGAACGGCAAGGCTTAGGGCACAGTTGAGGGTACAGAAACGTGGGAGGGTCAGGCTACGTGCTGACCCATGGGTCAGTGCCAGCGTACGGGCCAGGGGTAGGCTACGGCTTGTGGGTAAGGTGTAGGGCTGGCGGTGGGTTTCCGTTCCGGGCTAGGGTTAGGGTTAGGGAACGGCAAGGCTTAGGGCACAGGTGAGGGTACAGAAACGTGGGAGGGTCAGGCTACGTGCTGACGCACGGGTCAGTGCCAGCGTACGGGCCAGGAGTAGGCTACGGCTTGGGGGTAAGGTGTAGGGCTGGTGGTGGTTTTCCGTTCCGGGCTAGGGTTAGGGTTAGGGAACGGCAAGGCTTAGGGCACAGGTGAGGGTACGGAAACGTGGGAGGGTCAGGCTACGTGCTGACGCACGGGTCAGTGCCAGTGTACGGGCCAGGAGTAGGCTACAACGTAGGGTAAGGTGTAGGGCTGGTGGTGGGTTACCGTTCTGGGCTAGGGTTAGGGTTAGGGAACGGCAAGGCTTAGGGCAAAGGTGAGGGTACGGAAACGTGGGAGGGTCAGGCTACGTGCTGACGCATGGGTCAGTGCCAGCGTACCGGCCAGGAGTAGGCTACGGCTTGGGGGTAAGCTGTAGGGCTGGTGGTGGGTTTCCGTTCCGGGCTAGGGTTAGGGTTAGGGAACGGCAAGGCTTAGGGCACAGGTGAGGGTACGGAAACGTGGGAGGGTCAGGCTACGTGCTGACGCACGGGTTAGTGCCAGCGAACGGGCCAGGAGTAGGCTACGGCTTGGGGGTAAGTTGTAGGGCTGGTGGTGGGTTTCCATTCCGGGCTAGGGTTAGGGTTAGGGAACGGCAAGGCTTAGGGCACAGGTGAGGGTACGGAAACGTGGGAGGGTCAGGCTACGTGCTGACGCACGGGTCAGTGCCAGCGTACGGGCCAGGAGTAGGCTACGGCGTAGGGTAATGTGTAGGGCTGGTGGTGGGTTTCCGTTCCGGGCTAGGGTTAGGGTTAGGGAACGGCAAGGCTTAGGGCACAGGTGAGGGTATGGAAACGTGGGAGGGTCAGGCTACGTGGTGACGCACGGGTCAGTGCCAGCGTACGGGCCAGGAGTAGGCTAAGGTGTAGGGTAAGGTGTAGGGCTGGTGGTGGGTTTCCGTTCCGGGCTAGGGTTAGGGTTAGGTAACGGCAAGGCTTAGGGCACAGGTGAGGGTACGGAAACGTGGGAGGGTCAGGCTACGTGCTGATGCACGGGTCAGTGCCAGCGTAACGGCCAGGTGTAGGCTACTCCTTGTGGGTAAGGTGTAGGGCTGGTGGTGGGTTTCCGTTCTGGGCTAGGGTTAGGGTTAGGGAACGGCAAGGCTTAGGGCACAGGTGAGGGTACGGAAACGTGGGAGGGTCAGGCTACGTGCTGACGCACGGGTCAGTGCCAGCGTACGGGCCAGGAGTAGGCTACGGCGTAGGGTAAGGTGTAGGGCTGGTGGTCGGTTTCCATTCCGGGCTAGGGTTAGGGTTAGGGAACGGCAAGGCTTAGGGCACAGGTGAGGGTACAGAAACGTGGGAGGGTCAGGCTACGTGCTGACGCACGTGTCAGTGCCAGCGTACAGGCCAGGTGTAGGCTACGGCTTGGGGGTAAGGTGTAGGGCTGGTGGTGGGTTTCCGTTCCGGGCTAGGGTTAGGGTTAGGGAACGGCAAGGCTTAGGGCACAGGTGAGGGTACGGAAACGTGGGAGGGTCAGACTACGTGCTGACTCACGGGTCAGTGCCAGCGTACGGGCCAGGAGTAGGCTACAACGTAGGGTACGGTGTAGGGCTGGTGGTGGGTTTCCGTTCCGGGCTAGGGTTAGGGTTAGGGAACGGCAAGGCTTAGGGCACAGGTGAGGGTACAGAAACGTGGGAGGGTCAGGCTACCTGCTGACGCATGGGTCAGTGCCAGCGTACGGGCCAGGAGTAGGCTACGGCTTGGGGGTATGGGGCAGGGCTGGCAGTGGGTTTCCGTTCCGGGCTAGGGTTAGGGTTAGGGAACGGCAAGGCTTAGGGCACAGGTGAGGGTACAGAAACGTGGGAGGGTCAGGCTACGTGCTGACTCACGGGTCAGTGCCAGCGTACGGGCCAGGAGTAGGCTACGGCTTGGGGGTAAGGTGTAGGGCTGGTGGTGGGTTTCCGTTCCGGGCTAGGGTTAGGGTTAGGGAACGGCAAGGCTTAGGGCACAGGTGAGGGTACGGAAACGTGGGAGGGTCAGGCTACGTGCTGACTCACGGGTCAGTGCCAGCGTACGGGCCAGGAGTAGGCTACAACGTAGGGTAAGGTGTAGGGCTGGTGGTGGGTTTCCGTTCTGGGCTAGGGTTAGGGTTAGGGAACGGCAAGGCTTAGGGCACAGGTGAGGGTACGGAAACGTGGGAGGGTCAGGCTACGTGCTGACGCACGGGTCAGTGCCAGCGTACCGGCTTGGAGTAGGCTACGGCTTGGGGGTAAGCTGTAGGGCTGGTCGTGGGTTTCCGTTCCGGGCTATGGTTAGGGATAGGGAACGGCAAGGCTTAGGGCACAGGTGAGGGTACGGAAACGAGGGAGGGTCAGGCTACGTGCTGACGCACGGGTCAGTGCCAGCGTACGGGCCAGGAGTAGGCTACGGCTTGGGGGTAAGTTGTAGGGCTGGTGGTGGGTTTCCGTTCTGGGCTAGGGTTAGGGTTAGGGAACGGCAAGGCTTAGGGCACAGGTGAGGGTACGGAAACGTGGGAGGGTCAGGCTACGTGCTGACGCACGGGTCAGTGCCAGCGTACGGGCCAGGAGTAGGCTACGGCATAGGGTAAGGTGTAGGGCTGGTGGTGGGTTTCCGTTCCGGGCTAGGGTTAGGGTTAGGGAACGGCAAGGCTTAGGGCACAGGTGAGGGTATGGAAACGTGGGAGGGTCCGGCTACGTGGTGACGCACGGGTCAGTGCCAGCGTACGGGCCAGGAGTAGGCTAAGGTGTAGGGTAAGGTGTAGGGCTTGTGGTGGGTTTCCGTTCCGGGCTAGGGTTAGGGTTAGGGAACAGCAAGGCTTAGGGCACAGGTGAGGGTACGGAAACGTGGGAGGGTCAGGCTACGTGCTGATGCACGGGTCAGTGCCAGCGTAACGGCCAGGTGTAGGCTACGGCTTGTGGGTAAGGTGTAGGGCTGGTGGTGGGTTTCCATTCCGGGCTAGGTTTAGGGTTAGGGAACGGCAAGGCTTAGGGCACAGGTGAGGGTACAGAAACGTGGGAGGGTCAGGCTACGTGCTGACGCACGGGTCAGTGCCAGCGTACGGGCCAGGAGTAGGCTACGGCGTAGGGTAAGGTGTAGGGCTGGTGGTGGGTTTCCGTTCCGGGCTAGGGTTAGGGTTAGGGAACGGCAAGGCTGAGGGCACAGGTGAGGGTACGGAAACGTGGGAGGGTCAGGCTACGTGCTGACGCACGGGTCAGTGCCAGCGTACGGGCCAGGAGTAGGCTACGGCGTAGGGTAAGGTGTAGGGCTGGTGGTGGGTTTCCGTTCCGGGCTAGGGTTAGGGTTAGGGAACGGCAAGGCTTAGGGCACAGGTGAGGGTACGGAAACGTGGGAGGGTCAGGCTACGTGCTGATGCACGGGTCAGTGCCAGCGTACCGGCCAGGTGTAGGCTACTGCTTGTGGTTAAGTTGTAGGGCTGGTGGTGGGTTCCTGTTCCGGGCTAGGGTTAGGGTTAGGGAACGGCAAGGCTTAGGGCACAGGTGAGGGTACGGAAACGTGGGAGGGTCAGGCTATGTGCTGACGCACGGGTCAGTGCCAGCGTATGGGCCAGGAGTAGGCTACGGCTTGGGGGTAAGTTGTAGGGCTGGTGGTGGGTTTCCGTTCCGGGCTAGGGTTAGGGTTAGGGAACGGCAAGGCTTAGGGCACAGGTGAGGGTACGGAAACGTGGGAGGGTTAGGCTACGTGCTGACGCACGGGTCAGTGCCAGCGTACGGGCCAGGAGTAGGCTACGGCGTAGGGTAAGGTGTAGGGCTGGTGGTCGGTTTCCATTCCGGGCTAGGGTTAGGGTTAGGGAACGGCAAGGCTTAGGGCACAGGTGAGGGTACAGAAACGTGGGAGGGTCAGGCTACGTGCTGACGCACGTGTCAGTGCCAGCGTACAGGCCAGGTGTAGGCTACGGCTTGGGGGTAAGGTGTAGGGCTGGTGGTGGGTTTCCGTTCCGGGCTAGGGTTAGGGTTAGGGAACGGCAAGGCTTAGGGCACAGGTGAGGGTACGGAAACGTGGGAGGGTCAGACTACGTGCTGACTCACGGGTCAGTGCCAGCATACGGGCCAGGAGTAGGCTACAACGTAGGGTACGGTGTAGGGCTGGTGGTGGGTTTCCGTTCCGGGCTAGGGTTAGGGTTAGGGAACGGCAAGGCTTAGGGCACAGGTGAGGGTACAGAAACGTGGGAGGGTCAGGCTACCTGCTGACGCATGGGTCAGTGCCAGCGTACGGGCCAGGAGTAGGCTACGGCTTGGGGGTATGGGGCAGGGCTGGCAGTGGGTTTCCGTTCCGGGCTAGGGTTAGGGTTAGGGAACGGCAAGGCTTAGGGCACAGGTGAGGGTACAGAAACGTGGGAGGGTCAGGCTACGTGCTGACTCATGGGTCAGTGCCAGCGTACGGGCCAGGAGTAGGCTACGGCTTGGGGGTAAGGTGTAGGGCTGGTGGTGGGTTTCCGTTCAGGGCTAGGGATAGGTTTAGGGAACGGCAAGGCTTAGGGCACAGGTGAGGGTACGGAAACGTGGGAGGGTCAGGCTACGTGCTGACTCACGGGTCAGTGCCAGCGTACGGGCCAGGAGTAGGCTACAACGTAGGGTAAGCTGTAGGGCTGGTCGTGGGTTTCCGTTCCGGGCTATGGTTAGGGATAGGGAATGGCAAGGCTTAGGGCACAGGTGAGGGTACGGAAACGAGGGAGGGTCAGGCAACGTGCTGACGCACGGGTCAGTGCCAGCGTACGGGCCAGGAGTAGGCTACGGCTTGGGGGTAAGGTGTAGGGCTGGTGGTGGGTTTCCGTTCCGGGCTAGGGTTAGGGTTAGGGAACGGCAAGGCTTAGGGCACAGGTGAGGGTACGGAAACGTGGGAGGGTCAGGCTATGTGCTGACGCACGGGTCAGTGCCAGCGTACGGGCCAGGAGTAGGCTACGGCTTGGGGGTAAGTTGTAGGGCTGGTGGTGGTTTTCCGTTCCGGGCAAGGGTTAGGGTTAGGGAACGGCAAGGCTTAGGGCACAGGTGAGGGTACGGAAACGTGGGAGGGTCAGGCTACGTGCTGACGCACGGGTCAGTGCCAGCGTACGGGCCAGGAGTAGGCTACGGCATAGGGTAAGGTGTAGGGCTGGTGGTGGGTTTCCGTTCCGGGCTAGGGTTAGGGTTAGGGAACGGCAAGGCTTAGGGCACAGGTGAGGGTATGGAAACGTGGGAGGGTCCGGCTACGTGGTGACGCAAGGGTCAGTGCCAGCGTACGGGCCAGGAGTAGGCTAAGGTGTAGGGTAAGGTGTAGGGCTGGTGGTGGGTTTCCGTTCCGGGCTAGGGTTAGGGTTAGGGAACAGCAAGGCTTAGGGCACAGGTGAGGGTACGGAAACGTGGGAGGGTCAGGCTACGTGCTGATGCACGGGTCAGTGCCAGCGTAACGGCCAGGTGTAGGCTACGGCTTGTGGGTAAGGTGTAGGGCTGGTGGTGGGTTTCCATTCCGGGCTAGGGTTAGGGTTAGGGAACGGCAAGGCTTAGGGCACAGGTGAGGGTACGGAAACGTGGGAGGGTCAGGCTACGTGCTGACGCACGGGTCAGTGCCAGCGTACGGGCCAGGAGTAGGCTACGGCGTAGGGTAAGGTGTAGGGTTGGTGGTGGGTTTCCGTTCCGTGCTAGGGTTAGGGTTAGGGAACGGCAAGGCTTAGGGCACAGGTGAGGGTACGGAAACGTGGGAGGGTCAGGCTACGTGCTGATGCACGGGTCAGTGCCAGCGTACCGGCCAGGTGTAGGCTACTGCTTGTGGTTAAGTTGTAGGGCTGGTGGTGGGTTCCCATTCCGGGCTAGGGTTAGGGTTAGGGAACGGCAAGGCTTAGGGCACAGGTGAGGGTACGGAAACGTGGGAGGGTCAGGCTACGTGCTGATGCATGGGTCAGTGCCAGCGTACCGGCCAGGTGTAGGCTACTGCTTGTGGGTAAGGTGTAGGGCTGGTGGTGGGTTTCCGTTCCGGGCTAGGGTTAGGGTTAGGGAACGGCAAGGCTTAGGGCACAGGTGAGGGTATGGAAACGTGGGAGGGTCCGGCTACGTGGTGACGCAAGGGTCAGTGCCAGCGTACGGGCCAGGAGTAGGCTAAGGTGTAGGGTAAGGTGTAGGGCTTGTGGTGGGTTTCCGTTCCGGGCTAGGGTTAGGGTTAGGGAACAGCAAGGCTTAGGGCACAGGTGAGGGTACGGAAACGTGGGAGGGTCAGGCTACGTGCTGATGCACGGGTCAGTGCCAGCGTAACGGCCAGGTGTAGGCTACGGCTTGTGGGTAAGGTGTAGGGCTGGTGGTGGGTTTCCATTCCGGGCTAGGGTTAGGGTTAGGGAACGGCAAGGCTTAGGGCACAGGTGAGGGTACAGAAACGTGGGAGGGTCAGGCTACGTGCTGACGCACGGGTCAGTGCCAGCGTACGGGCCAGGAGTAGGCTACGGCGTAGGGTAAGGTGTAGGGCTGGTGGTGGGTTTCCGTTCCGGGCTAGGGTTAGGGTTAGGGAACGGCAAGGCTGAGGGCACAGGTGAGGGTACGGAAACGTGGGAGGGTTAGGCTACGTGCTGACGCACGGGTCAGTGCCAGCGTACGGGCCAGGAGTAGGCTACGGCATAGGGTAAGGTGTAGGGCTGGTGGTGGTTTTCCGTTCCGGGCTAGGGTTAGGGTTAGGGAACGGCAAGGCTTAGGGCACAGGGGAGGGTATGGAAACGTGGGAGGGTCCGGCTACGTGGTGACGCACGGGTCAGTGCCAGCGTACGGGCCAGGAGTAGGCTAAGGTGTAGGGTAAGGTGTAGGGCTTGTGGTGGGTTTCCGTTCCGGGCTAGGGTTAGGGTTAGGGAACAGCAAGGCTTAGGGCACAGGTGAGGGTACGGAAACGTGGGAGGGTCAGGCTACGTGCTGATGCACGGGTCAGTGCCAGCGTAACGGCCAGGTGTAGGCTACGGCTTGTGGGTAAGGTGTAGGGCTGGTGGTGGGTTTCCATTCCGGGCTAGGTTTAGGGTTAGGGAACGGCAAGGCTTAGGGCACAGGTGAGGGTACAGAAACGTGGGAGGGTCAGGCTACATGCTGACGCACGGGTCAGTGCCAGCGTACGGGCCAGGAGTAGGCTACGGCGTAGGGTAAGGTGTAGGGCTGGTGGTGGGTTTCCGTTCCGGGCTAGGGTTAGGGTTAGGGAACGGCAAGGCTGAGGGCACAGGTGAGGGTACGGAAACGTGGGAGGGTCAGGCTACGTGCTGACGCACGGGTCAGTGCCAGCGTACGGGCCAGGAGTAGGCTACGGCGTAGGGTAAGGTGTAGGGCTGGTGGTGGGTTTCCGTTCCGGGCTAGGGTTAGGGTTAGGGAACGGCAAGGCTTAGGGCACAGGTGAGGGTACGGAAACGTGGGAGGGTCAGGCTACGTGCTGATGCACGGGTCAGTGCCAGCGTACCGGCCAGGTGTAGGCTACTGCTTGTGGTTAAGTTGTAGGGCTGGTGGTGGGTTCCTGTTCCGGGCTAGGGTTAGGGTTAGGGAACGGCAAGGCTTAGGGCACAGGTGAGGGTACGGAAACGTGGGAGGGTCAGGCTATGTGCTGACGCACGGGTCAGTGCCAGCGTACGGGCCAGGAGTAGGCTACGGCTTGGGGGTAAGTTGTAGGGCTGGTGGTGGGTTTCCGTTCCGGGCTAGGGTTAGGGTTAGGGAACGGCAAGGCTTAGGGCACAGGTGAGGGTACGGAAACGTGGGAGGGTCAGGCTACGTGCTGACGCACGGGTCAGTGCCAGCGTACGGGCCAGGAGTAGGCTACGGCGTAGGGTAAGGTGTAGGGCTGGTGGTCGGTTTCCATTCCGGGCTAGGGTTAGGGTTAGGGAACGGCAAGGCTTAGGGCACAGGTGAGGGTACAGAAACGTGGGAGGGTCAGGCTACGTGCTGACGCACGTGTCAGTGCCAGCGTACAGGCCAGGTGTAGGCTACGGCTTGGGGGTAAGGTGTAGGGCTGGTGGTGGGTTTCCGTTCCGGGCTAGGGTTAGGGTTAGGGAACGGCAAGGCTTAGGGCACAGGTGAGGGTACGGAAACGTGGGAGGGTCAGACTACGTGCTGACTCACGGGTCAGTGCCAGCGTACGGGCCAGGAGTAGGCTACAACGTAGGGTACGGTGTAGGGCTGGTGGTGGGTTTCCGTTCTGGGCTAGGGTTAGGGTTAGGGAACGGCAAGGCTTAGGGCACAGGTGAGGGTACAGAAACGTGGGAGGGTCAGGCTACCTGCTGACGCATGGGTCAGTGCCAGCGTACGGGCCAGGAGTAGGCTACGGCTTGGGGGTATGGGGCAGGGCTGGCAGTGGGTTTCCGTTCCGGGCTAGGGTTAGGGTTAGGGAACGGCAAGGCTTAGGGCACAGGTGAGGGTACAGAAACGTGGGAGGGTCAGGCTACGTGCTGACTCACGGGTCAGTGCCAGCGTACGGGCCAGGAGTAGGCTACGGCTTGGGGGTAAGGTGTAGGGCTGGTGGTGGGTTTCCGTTCAGGGCTAGGGTTAGGGTTAGGGAACGGCAAGGCTTAGGGCACAGGTGAGGGTACGGAAACGTGGGAGGGTCAGGCTACGTGCTGACTCACGGGTCAGTGCCAGCGTACGGGCCAGGAGTAGGCTACAACGTAGGGTAAGGTGTAGGGCTGGTGGTGGGTTTCCGTTCTGGGCTAGGGTTAGGGTTAGGGAACGGCAAGGCTTAGGGCACAGGTGAGGGTACGGAAACGTGGGAGGGTCAGGCTACGTGCTGACGCACGGGTCAGTGCCAGCGTACCGGCTTGGAGTAGGCTACGGCTTGGGGGTAAGCTGTAGGGCTGGTCGTGGGTTTCCGTTCCGGGCTATGGTTAGGGATAGGGAACGGCAAGGCTTAGGGCACAGGTGAGGGTACGGAAACGAGGGAGGGTCAGGCTACGTGCTGACGCACGGGTCAGTGCCAGCGTACGGGCCAGGAGTAGGCTACGGCTTGGGGGTAAGGTGTAGGGCTGGTGGTGGGTTTCCGTTCCGGGCTAGGGTTAGGGTTAGGGAACGGCAAGGCTTAGGGCACAGGTGAGGGTACGGAAACGTGGGAGGGTCAGGCTATGTGCTGACGCACGGGTCAGTGCCAGCGTACGGGCCAGGAGTAGGCTACGGCTTGGGGGTAAGTTGTAGGGCTGGTGGTGGTTTTCCGTTCCGGGCAAGGGTTAGGGTTAGGGAACGGCAAGGCTTAGGGCACAGGTGAGGGTACGGAAACGTGGGAGGGTCAGGCTACGTGCTGACGCACGGGTCAGTGCCAGCGTACGGGCCAGGAGTAGGCTACGGCATAGGGTAAGGTGTAGGGCTGGTGGTGGGTTTCCGTTCCGGGCTAGGGTTAGGGTTAGGGAACGGCAAGGCTTAGGGCACAGGTGAGGGTATGGAAACGTGGGAGGGTCCGGCTACGTGGTGACGCAAGGGTCAGTGCCAGCGTACGGGCCAGGAGTAGGCTAAGGTGTAGGGTAAGGTGTAGGGCATGTGGTGGGTTTCCGTTCCGGGCTAGGGTTAGGGTTAGGGAACAGCAAGGCTTAGGGCACAGGTGAGGGTACGGAAACGTGGGAGGGTCAGGCTACGTGCTGATGCACGGGTCAGTGCCAGCGTACCGGCCAGGTGTAGGCTACTGCTTGTGGGTAAGGTGTAGGGCTGGTGGTGGGTTCCCATTCCGGGCTAGGGTTAGGGTTAGGGAACGGCAAGGCTTAGGGCACAGGTGAGGGTACGGAAACGTGGGAGGGTCAGGCTACGTGCTGATGCACGGGTCAGTGCCAGCGTACCGGCCAGGTGTAGGCTACTGCTTGTGGGTAAGGTGTAGGGCTGGTGGTGGGTTTCCGTTCCGGGCTAGGGTTAGGGTTAGGGAACGGCAAGGCTGAGGGCACAGGTGAGGGTACGGAAACGTGGGAGGGTCAGGCTACGTGCTGACGCACGGGTCAGTGCCAGCGTACGGGCCAGGAGTAGGCTACGGCGTAGGGTAAGGTGTAGGGCTGGTGGTGGGTTTCCGTTCCGGGCTAGGGTTAGGGTTAGGGAACGGCAAGGCTTAGGGCACAGGTGAGGGTACGGAAACGTGGGAGGGTCAGGCTACGTGCTGATGCACGGGTCAGTGCCAGCGTACCGGCCAGGTGTAGGCTACTGCTTGTGGTTAAGTTGTAGGGCTGGTGGTGGGTTGCCGTTCCGGGCTAGGGTTAGCGTTAGGGAACGGCAAGGCTTAGGGCACAGGTGAGGGTACGGAAACGTGGGAGGGTCAGGCTATGTGCTGACGCACGGGTCAGTGCCAGCGTACGGGCCAGGAGTAGGTTACGGCTTGGGGGTAAGTTGTAGGGCTGGTGGTGGGTTTCCGTTCCGGGCTAGGGTTAGGGTTAGGGAACGGCAAGGCTTAGGGCACAGGTGAGGGTACGGAAACGTGGGAGGGTCAGGCTACGTGCTGACGCACGGGTCAGTGCCAGCGTACGGGCCAGGAGTAGGCTACGGCGTAGGGTAAGGTGTAGGGTTGGTGGTGGGTTTCCGTTCCGTGCTAAGGTTAGGGTTAGGGAACGGCAAGGCTTAGGGCACAGGTGAGGGTACGGAAACGTGGGAGGGTCAGGCTACTTGCTGACGCACGGGTCAGTGCCAGCGTACGGGCCAGGAGTAGGCTACGGCATAGGGTAAGGTGGAGGGCTGGTGGTGGGTTTCCGTTCCGGGCTAGGCTTAGGGTTAGGGAACGGCAAGGCTTAGGGCACAGGTGAGGGTATGGAAACGTGGGAGGGTACGGCTACGTGGTGACGCACGGGTCAGTGCCAGCGTACGGGCCAGGAGTAGGCTAAGGTGTAGGGTAAGGTGTAGGGCTTGTGGTGGGTTTCCGTTCCGGGCTAGGGTTAGGGTTAGGGAACGGCAAGGCTTAGGGCACAGGTGAGGGTACGGAAACGTGGGAGGGTCAGGCTACGTGCTGATGCACGGGGCAGTGCCAGCGTAACGGCCAGGTGTAGGCTACGGCTTGTGGGTAAGGTGTAGGGCTGGTGGTGGGTTTCCATTCCGGGCTAGGTTTAGGGTTAGGGAACGGCAAGGCTTAGGGCACAGGTGAGGGTACAGAAACGTGGGAGGGTCAGGCTACGTGCTGACGCACGGGTCAGTGCCAGCGTACGGGCCAGGAGTAGGCTACGGCTTGGGGGTAAGTTGTAGGGCTGGTGGTGGTTTTCCGTTCCGGGCAAGGGTTAGGGTTAGGGAACGGCAAGGCTTAGGGCACAGGTGAGGGTACGGAAACGTGGGAGGGTCAGGCTACGTGCTGACGCACGGGTCAGTGCCAGCGTACGGGCCAGGAGTAGGCTACGGCATAGGGTAAGGTGTAGGGCTGGTGGTGGGTTTCCGTTCCGGGCTAGGGTTAGGGTTAGGGAACGGCAAGGCTTAGGGCACAGGTGAGGGTATGGAAACGTGGGAGGGTCCGGCTACGTGGTGACGCAAGGGTCAGTGCCAGCGTACGGGCCAGGAGTAGGCTAAGGTGTAGGGTAAGGTGTAGGCCTTGTGGTGGGTTTCCGTTCCGGGCTAGGGTTAGGGTTAGGGAACAGCAAGGCTTAGGGCACAGGTGAGGGTACGGAAACGTGGGAGGGTCAGGCTACGTGCTGATGCACGGGTCAGTGCCAGCCTAACGGCCAGGTGTAGGCTACGGCTTGTGGGTAAGGTGTAGGGCTGGTGGTGGGTTTCCATTCCGGGCTAGGTTTAGGGTTAGGGAACGGCAAGGCTTAGGGCACAGGTGAGGGTACAGAAACGTGGGAGGGTCAGGCTACGTGCTGACGCACGGGTCAGTGCCAGCGTACGGGCCAGGAGTAGGCTACGGCGTAGGGTAAGGTGTAGGGCTGGTGGTGGGTTTCCGTTCCGGGCTAGGGTTAGGGTTAGGGAACGGCAAGGCTGAGGGCACAGGTGAGGGTACGGAAACGTGGGAGGGTCAGGCTACGTGCTGACGCACGGGTCAGTGCCAGCGTACGGGCCAGGAGTAGGCTACGGCGTAGGGTAAGGTGTAGGGCTGGTGGTGGGTTTCCGTTCCGGGCTAGGGTTAGGGTTAGGGAACGGCAAGGCTTAGGGCACAGGTGAGGGTACGGAAACGTGGGAGGGTCAGGCTACGTGCTGATGCACGGGTCAGTGCCAGCGTACCGGCCAGGTGTAGGCTACTGCTTGTGGTTAAGTTGTAGGGCTGGTGGTGGGTTCCTGTTCCGGGCTAGGGTTAGGGTTAGGGAACGGCAAGGCTTAGGGCACAGGTGAGGGTACGGAAACGTGGGAGGGTCAGGCTATGTGCTGACGCACGGGTCAGTGCCAGCGTACGGGCCAGGAGTAGGCTACGGCTTGGGGGTAAGTTGTAGGGCTGGTGGTGGGTTTCCGTTCCGGGCTAGGGTTAGGGTTAGGGAACGGCAAGGCTTAGGGCACAGGTGAGGGTACGGAAACGTGGGAGGGTCAGGCTACGTGCTGACGCACGGGTCAGTGCCAGCGTACGGGCCAGGAGTAGGCTACGGCGTAGGGTAAGGTGTAGGGCTGGTGGTCGGTTTCCATTCCGGGCTAGGGTTAGGGTTAGGGAACGGCAAGGCTTAGGGCACAGGTGAGGGTACAGAAACGTGGGAGGGTCAGGCTACGTGCTGACGCACGTGTCAGTGCCAGCGTACAGGCCAGGTGTAGGCTACGGCTTGGGGGTAAGGTGTAGGGCTGGTGGTGGGTTTCCGTTCCGGGCTAGGGTTAGGGTTAGGGAACGGCAAGGCTTAGGGCACAGGTGAGGGTACGGAAACGTGGGAGGGTCAGACTACGTGCTGACTCACGGGTCAGTGCCAGCGTACGGGCCAGGAGTAGGCTACAACGTAGGGTACGGTGTAGGGCTGGTGGTGGGTTTCCGTTCTGGGCTAGGGTTAGGGTTAGGGAACGGCAAGGCTTAGGGCACAGGTGAGGGTACAGAAACGTGGGAGGGTCAGGCTACCTGCTGACGCATGGGTCAGTGCCAGCGTACGGGCCAGGAGTAGGCTACGGCTTGGGGGTATGGGGCAGGGCTGGCAGTGGGTTTCCGTTCCGGGCTAGGGTTAGGGTTAGGGAACGGCAAGGCTTAGGGCACAGGTGAGGGTACAGAAACGTGGGAGGGTCAGGCTACGTGCTGACTCACGGGTCAGTGCCAGCGTACGGGCCAGGAGTAGGCTACGGCTTGGGGGTAAGGTGTAGGGCTGGTGGTGGGTTTCCGTTCAGGGCTAGGGTTAGGGTTAGGGAACGGCAAGGCTTAGGGCACAGGTGAGGGTACGGAAACGTGGGAGGGTCAGGCTACGTGCTGACTCACGGGTCAGTGCCAGCGTACGGGCCAGGAGTAGGCTACAACGTAGGGTAAGGTGTAGGGCTGGTGGTGGGTTTCCGTTCTGGGCTAGGGTTAGGGTTAGGGAACGGCAAGGCTTAGGGCACAGGTGAGGGTACGGAAACGTGGGAGGGTCAGGCTACGTGCTGACGCACGGGTCAGTGCCAGCGTACCGGCTTGGAGTAGGCTACGGCTTGGGGGTAAGCTGTAGGGCTGGTCGTGGGTTTCCGTTCCGGGCTATGGTTAGGGATAGGGAACGGCAAGGCTTAGGGCACAGGTGAGGGTACGGAAACGAGGGAGGGTCAGGCTACGTGCTGACGCACGGGTCAGTGCCAGCGTACGGGCCAGGAGTAGGCTACGGCTTGGGGGTAAGGTGTAGGGCTGGTGGTGGGTTTCCGTTCCGGGCTAGGGTTAGGGTTAGGGAACGGCAAGGCTTAGGGCACAGGTGAGGGTACGGAAACGTGGGAGGGTCAGGCTATGTGCTGACGCACGGGTCAGTGCCAGCGTACGGGCCAGGAGTAGGCTACGGCTTGGGGGTAAGTTGTAGGGCTGGTGGTGGTTTTCCGTTCCGGGCAAGGGTTAGGGTTAGGGAACGGCAAGGCTTAGGGCACAGGTGAGGGTACGGAAACGTGGGAGGGTCAGGCTACGTGCTGACGCACGGGTCAGTGCCAGCGTACGGGCCAGGAGTAGGCTACGGCATAGGGTAAGGTGTAGGGCTGGTGGTGGGTTTCCGTTCCGGGCTAGGGTTAGGGTTAGGGAACGGCAAGGCTTAGGGCACAGGTGAGGGTATGGAAACGTGGGAGGGTCCGGCTACGTGGTGACGCAAGGGTCAGTGCCAGCGTACGGGCCAGGAGTAGGCTAAGGTGTAGGGTAAGGTGTAGGGCATGTGGTGGGTTTCCGTTCCGGGCTAGGGTTAGGGTTAGGGAACAGCAAGGCTTAGGGCACAGGTGAGGGTACGGAAACGTGGGAGGGTCAGGCTACGTGCTGATGCACGGGTCAGTGCCAGCGTACCGGCCAGGTGTAGGCTACTGCTTGTGGGTAAGGTGTAGGGCTGGTGGTGGGTTCCCATTCCGGGCTAGGGTTAGGGTTAGGGAACGGCAAGGCTTAGGGCACAGGTGAGGGTACGGAAACGTGGGAGGGTCAGGCTACGTGCTGATGCACGGGTCAGTGCCAGCGTACCGGCCAGGTGTAGGCTACTGCTTGTGGGTAAGGTGTAGGGCTGGTGGTGGGTTTCCGTTCCGGGCTAGGGTTAGGGTTAGGGAACGGCAAGGCTGAGGGCACAGGTGAGGGTACGGAAACGTGGGAGGGTCAGGCTACGTGCTGACGCACGGGTCAGTGCCAGCGTACGGGCCAGGAGTAGGCTACGGCGTAGGGTAAGGTGTAGGGCTGGTGGTGGGTTTCCGTTCCGGGCTAGGGTTAGGGTTAGGGAACGGCAAGGCTTAGGGCACAGGTGAGGGTACGGAAACGTGGGAGGGTCAGGCTACGTGCTGATGCACGGGTCAGTGCCAGCGTACCGGCCAGGTGTAGGCTACTGCTTGTGGTTAAGTTGTAGGGCTGGTGGTGGGTTGCCGTTCCGGGCTAGGGTTAGCGTTAGGGAACGGCAAGGCTTAGGGCACAGGTGAGGGTACGGAAACGTGGGAGGGTCAGGCTATGTGCTGACGCACGGGTCAGTGCCAGCGTACGGGCCAGGAGTAGGTTACGGCTTGGGGGTAAGTTGTAGGGCTGGTGGTGGGTTTCCGTTCCGGGCTAGGGTTAGGGTTAGGGAACGGCAAGGCTTAGGGCACAGGTGAGGGTACGGAAACGTGGGAGGGTCAGGCTACGTGCTGACGCACGGGTCAGTGCCAGCGTACGGGCCAGGAGTAGGCTACGGCGTAGGGTAAGGTGTAGGGTTGGTGGTGGGTTTCCGTTCCGTGCTAAGGTTAGGGTTAGGGAACGGCAAGGCTTAGGGCACAGGTGAGGGTACGGAAACGTGGGAGGGTCAGGCTACTTGCTGACGCACGGGTCAGTGCCAGCGTACGGGCCAGGAGTAGGCTACGGCATAGGGTAAGGTGGAGGGCTGGTGGTGGGTTTCCGTTCCGGGCTAGGCTTAGGGTTAGGGAACGGCAAGGCTTAGGGCACAGGTGAGGGTATGGAAACGTGGGAGGGTACGGCTACGTGGTGACGCACGGGTCAGTGCCAGCGTACGGGCCAGGAGTAGGCTAAGGTGTAGGGTAAGGTGTAGGGCTTGTGGTGGGTTTCCGTTCCGGGCTAGGGTTAGGGTTAGGGAACGGCAAGGCTTAGGGCACAGGTGAGGGTACGGAAACGTGGGAGGGTCAGGCTACGTGCTGATGCACGGGGCAGTGCCAGCGTAACGGCCAGGTGTAGGCTACGGCTTGTGGGTAAGGTGTAGGGCTGGTGGTGGGTTTCCATTCCGGGCTAGGTTTAGGGTTAGGGAACGGCAAGGCTTAGGGCACAGGTGAGGGTACAGAAACGTGGGAGGGTCAGGCTACGTGCTGACGCACGGGTCAGTGCCAGCGTACGGGCCAGGAGTAGGCTACGGCTTGGGGGTAAGTTGTAGGGCTGGTGGTGGTTTTCCGTTCCGGGCAAGGGTTAGGGTTAGGGAACGGCAAGGCTTAGGGCACAGGTGAGGGTACGGAAACGTGGGAGGGTCAGGCTACGTGCTGACGCACGGGTCAGTGCCAGCGTACGGGCCAGGAGTAGGCTACGGCATAGGGTAAGGTGTAGGGCTGGTGGTGGGTTTCCGTTCCGGGCTAGGGTTAGGGTTAGGGAACGGCAAGGCTTAGGGCACAGGTGAGGGTATGGAAACGTGGGAGGGCCCGGCTACGTGGTGACGCAAGGGTCAGTGCCAGCGTACGGGCCAGGAGTAGGCTAAGGTGTAGGGTAAGGTGTAGGCCTTGTGGTGGGTTTCCGTTCCGGGCTAGGGTTAGGGTTAGGGAACAGCAAGGCTTAGGGCACAGGTGAGGGTACGGAAACGTGGGAGGGTCAGGCTACGTGCTGATGCACGGGTCAGTGCCAGCGTAACGGCCAGGTGTAGGCTACGGCTTGTGGGTAAGGTGTAGGGCTGGTGGTGGGTTTCCATTCCGGGCTAGGTTTAGGGTTAGGGAACGGCAAGGCTTAGGGCACAGGTGAGGGTACAGAAACGTGGGAGGGTCAGGCTACGTGCTGACGCACGGGTCAGTGCCAGCGTACGGGCCAGGAGTAGGCTACGGCGTAGGGTAAGGTGTAGGGCTGGTGGTGGGTTTCCGTTCCGGGCTAGGGTTAGGGTTAGGGAACGGCAAGGCTGAGGGCACAGGTGAGGGTACGGAAACGTGGGAGGGTCAGGCTACGTGCTGACGCACGGGTCAGTGCCAGCGTACGGGCCAGGAGTAGGCTACGGCGTAGGGTAAGGTGTAGGGCTGGTGGTGGGTTTCCGTTCCGGGCTAGGGTTAGGGTTAGGGAACGGCAAGGCTTAGGGCACAGGTGAGGGTACGGAAACGTGGGAGGGTCAGGCTACGTGCTGATGCACGGGTCAGTGCCAGCGTACCGGCCAGGTGTAGGCTACTGCTTGTGGTTAAGTTGTAGGGCTGGTGGTGGGTTCCCGTTCCGGGCTAGGGTTAGCGTTAGGGAACGGCAAGGCTTAGGGCACAGGTGAGGGTACGGAAACGTGGGAGGGTCAGGCTATGTGCTGACGCACGGGTCAGTGCCAGCGTACGGGCCAGGAGTAGGTTACGGCTTGGGGGTAAGTTGTAGGGCTGGTGGTGGGTTTCCGTTCCGGGCTAGGGTTAGGGTTAGGGAACGGCAAGGCTTAGGGCACAGGTGAGGGTACGGAAACGTGGGAGGGTCAGGCTATGTGCTGACGCACGGGTCAGTGCCAGCGTACGGGCCAGGAGTAGGCTACGGCTTGGGGGTAAGTTGTAGGGCTGGTGGTGGTTTTCCGTTCCGGGCAAGGGTTAGGGTTAGGGAACGGCAAGGCTTAGGGCACAGGTGAGGGTACGGAAACGTGGGAGGGTCAGGCTACGTGCTGACGCACGGGTCAGTGCCAGCGTACGGGCCAGGAGTAGGCTACGGCATAGGGTAAGGTGTAGGGCTGGTGGTGGGTTTCCGTTCCGGGCTAGGGTTAGGGTTAGGGAACGGCAAGGCTTAGGGCACAGGTGAGGGTATGGAAACGTGGGAGGGTCCGGCTACGTGGTGACGCAAGGGTCAGTGCCAGCGTACGGGCCAGGAGTAGGCTAAGGTGTAGGGTAAGGTGTAGGGCTTGTGGTGGGTTTCCGTTCCGGGCTAGGGTTAGGGTTAGGGAACAGCAAGGCTTAGGGCACAGGTGAGGGTACGGAAACGTGGGAGGGTCAGGCTACGTGCTGATGCACGGGTCAGTGCCAGCGTAACGGCCAGGTGTAGGCTACGGCTTGTGGGTAAGGTGTAGGGCTGGTGGTGGGTTTCCATTCCGGGCTAGGGTTAGGGTTAGGGAACGGCAAGGCTTAGGGCACAGGTGAGGGTACAGAAACGTGGGAGGGTCAGGCTACGTGCTGACGCACGGGTCAGTGCCAGCGTACGGGCCAGGAGTAGGCTACGGCGTAGGGTAAGGTGTAGGGCTGGTGGTGGGTTTCCGTTCCGGGCTAGGGTTAGGGTTAGGGAACGGCAAGGCTGAGGGCACAGGTGAGGGTACGGAAACGTGGGAGGGTCAGGCTACGTGCTGACGCACGGGTCAGTGCCAGCGTACGGGCCAGGAGTAGGCTACAGCGTAGGGTAAGGTGTAGGGCTGGTGGTGGGTTTCCGTTCCGGGCTAGGCTTAGGGTTAGGGAACGGCAAGGCTTAGGGCACAGGTGAGGGTACGGAAACGTGGGAGGGTCAGGCTACGTGCTGATGCACGGGTCAGTGCCAGCGTACCGGCCAGGTGTAGGCTACTGCTTGTGGTTAAGTTGTAGGGCTGGTGGTGGGTTCCCGTTCCGGGCTAGGGTTAGCGTTAGGGAACGGCAAGGCTTAGGGCACAGGTGAGGGTACGGAAACGTGGGAGGGTCAGGCTATGTGCTGACGCACGGGTCAGTGCCAGCGTACGGGCCAGGAGTAGGTTACGGCTTGGGGGTAAGTTGTAGGGCTGGTGGTGGGTTTCCGTTCCGGGCTAGGGTTAGGGTTAGGGAACGGCAAGGCTTAGGGCACAGGTGAGGGTACGGAAACGTGGGAGGGTCAGGCTACGTGCTGACGCACGGGTCAGTGCCAGCGTACGGGCCAGGAGTAGGCTACGGCGTAGGGTAAGGTGTAGGGTTGGTGGTGGGTTTCCGTTCCGTGCTAGGGTTAGGGTTAGGGAACGGCAAGGCTTAGGGCACAGGTGAGGGTACGGAAACGTGGGAGGGTCAGGCTACGTGCTGACGCACGGGTCAGTGCCAGCGTACGGGCCAGGAGTAGGCTACGGCATAGGGTAAGGTGTAGGGCTGGTGGTGGGTTTCCGTTCCGGGCTAGGCTTAGGGTTAGGGAACGGCAAGGCTTAGGGCACAGGTGAGGGTATGGAAACGTGGGAGGGTACGGCTACGTGGTGACGCACGGGTCAGTGCCAGCGTACGGGCCAGGAGTAGGCTAAGGTGTAGGGTAAGGTGTAGGGCTTGTGGTGGGTTTCCGTTCCGGGCTAGGGTTAGGGTTAGGGAACGGCAAGGCTTAGGGCACAGGTGAGGGTACGGAAACGTGGGAGGGTCAGGCTACGTGCTGATGCACGGGTCAGTGCCAGCGTAACGGCCAGGTGTAGGCTACGGCTTGTGGGTAAGGTGTAGGGCTGGTGGTGGGTTTCCATTCCGGGCTAGGTTTAGGGTTAGGGAACGGCAAGGCTTAGGGCACAGGTGAGGGTACAGAAACGTGGGAGGGTCAGGCTACGTGCTGACGCACGGGTCAGTGCCAGCGTACGGGCCAGGAGTAGGCTACGGCGTAGGGTAAGGTGTAGGGCTGGTGGTGGGTTTCCGTTCCGGGCTAGGGTTAGGGTTAGGGAACGGCAAGGCTTAGGGCACAGGTGAGGGTACGGAAACGTGGGAGGGTCAGGCTACGTGCTGATGCACGGGTCAGTGCCAGCGTACCGGCCAGGTGTAGGCTACTGCTTGTGGTTAAGTTGTAGGGCTGGTGGTGGGTTCCCATTCCGGGCTAGGGTTAGGGTTAGGGAACGGCAAGGCTTAGGGCACAGGTGAGGGTACGGAAACGTGGGAGGGTCAGGCTACGTGCTGACGCACATGTCAGTGCCAGCGTACAGGCCAGGTGTAGGCTACGGCTTGGGGGTAAGGTGTAGGGCTGGTGGTGGGTTTCCATTCTGGGCTAGGCTTAGGGTTAGGGAACGGCAAGGCTTAGGGCACAGGTGAGGGTACGGAAACGTGGGAGGGTCAGACTACGTGCTGACGCACGGGTCAGTGCCAGCCTACGGGCCTGGAGTAGGCTACAGCGTAGGGTAAGGTGTAGGGCTGCTGGTGGGTTTCCGTTCCGGGCTAGGGTTAGGGTTAGGGAACGGCAAGGCTTAGGGCACAGGTGAGGGTACAGAAACGTGGGAGGGTCAGGCTACGTGCTGACGCATGGGTCAGTGCCAGCGTACGGGCCAGGAGTAGGCTACGGCTTGGGGGTAAGGTGTAGGGATGGCGGTGGGTTTCCGTTCCGGGCTAGGGTTAGGGTTAGGGAACGGCAAGGCTTAGGGCACAGGTGAGGGTACAGAAACGTGGGAGGGTCAGGCTACGTGCTGACTCACGGGTCAGTGCCAGCGTACGGGCCAGGAGTAGGCTACGGCGTAGGGTAAGGTGTAGGGCTGGTGGTGGGTTTCCGTTCCGGGCTAGGGTTAGTGTTAGGGAACGGCAAGGCTGAGGGCACACGTGAGGGTACGGAAACGTGGGAGGGTCAGGCTACGTGCTGACGCACGGGTCAGTGCCAGCGTACGGGCCAGGAGTAGGGTACTGCGTATGGTAAGGTTTAGGGCTGGTGGTGGGTTTCCGTTCCGGGCTAGGGTTAGGGTTAGGGAACGGCAAGGCTTAGGGCACAGGTGAGGGTACGGAAACGTGGGAGGGTCAGGCTACGTGCTGATGCACGGGTCAGTGCCAGCGTACCGGCCAGGTGTAGGCTACTCCTTGTGGGTAAGGTGTAGGGCTGGTGGTGGGTTTCCGTTCTGGGCTAGGGTTAGGGTTAGGGAACGGCAAGGCTTAGGGCACAGGTGAGGGTACGGAAACGTGGGAGGGCCAGGCTACGTGCTGACGCACGGGTCAGTGCCAGCGTACGGGCCAGGAGTAGGCTACGGCGTAGGGTAAGGTGTAGGGCTGGTGGTCGGTTTCCATTCCGGGCTAGGGTTAGGGTTAGGGAACGGCAAGGCTTAGGGCACAGGTGAGGGTACAGAAACGTGGGAGGGTCAGGCTACGTGCTGACGCACGTGTCAGTGCCAGCGTACAGGCCAGGTGTAGGCTACGGCTTGGGGGTAAGGTGTAGGGCTGGTGGTGGGTTTCCGTTCCGGGCTAGGGTTAGGGTTAGGGAACGGCAAGGCTTAGGGCACAGGTGAGGGTACGGAAACGTGGGAGGGTCAGACTACGTGCTGACTCACGGGTCAGTGCCAGCGTACGGGCCAGGAGTAGGCTACAACGTAGGGTACGGTGTAGGGCTGGTGGTGGGTTTCCGTTCCGGGCTAGGGTTAGGGTTAGGGAACGGCAAGGCTTAGGGCACAGGTGAGGGTACAGAAACGTGGGAGGGTCAGGCTACCTGCTGACGCATGGGTCAGTGCCAGCGTACGGGCCAGGAGTAGGCTACGGCTTGGGGGTATGGGGCAGGGCTGGCAGTGGGTTTCCGTTCCGGGCTAGGGTTAGGGTTAGGGAACGGCAAGGCTTAGGGCACAGGTGAGGGTACAGAAACGTGGGAGGGTCAGGCTACGTGCGGACTCACGGGTCAGTGCCAGCGTACGGGCCAGGAGTAGGCTACGGCTTGGGGGTAAGGTGTAGGGCTGGTGGTGGGTTTCCGTTCCGGGCTAGGGTTAGGGTTAGGGAACGGCAAGGCTTAGGGCACAGGTGAGGGTACGGAAACGTGGGAGGGTCAGGCTACGTGCTGACTCACGGGTCAGTGCCAGCGTACGGGCCAGGAGTAGGCTACAACGTAGGGTAAGGTGTAGGGCTGGTGGTGGGTTTCCGTTCTGGGCTAGGGTTAGGGTTAGGGAACGGCAAGGCTTAGGGCACAGGTGAGGGTACGGAAACGTGGGAGGGTCAGGCTACGTGCTGACGCACGGGTCAGTGCCAGCGTACCGGCCAGGAGTAGGCTACGGCTTGGGGTAAGCTGTAGGGCTGGTCGTGGGTTTCCGTTCCGGGCTATGGTTAGGGATAGGGAACGGCAAGGCTTAGGGCACAGGTGAGGGTACGGAAACGTGGGAGGGTCAGGCTACGGGCTGACGCACGGGTCAGTGCCAGCGTACGGGCCAGGAGTAGGCTACGGCTTGGGGGTAAGTTGTAGGGCTGGTGGTGTGTTTCCGTTCAGGGCTAGGGTTAGGGTTAGGGAACGGCAAGGCTTAGGGCACAGGTGAGGGTACGGAAACGTGGGAGGGTCAGGCTACGTGCTGACGCACGGGTCAGTGCCAGCGTACGGGCCAGGAGTAGGCTACGGCATAGGGTAAGGTGTAGGGCTGGTGGTGGGTTTCCGTTCCGGGCTAGGGTTAGGGTTAGGGAACGGCAAGGCTTAGGGCACAGGTGAGGGTATGGAAACGTGGGGGGGTCCGGCTACGTGGTGACGCATGGGTCAGTGCCAGCGTACGGGCCAGGAGTAGGCTAAGGTGTAGGGTAAGGTGTATTGCTTTTGGTGGGTTTCCGTTCCGGGCTAGGGTTAGGGTTAGGGAACGGCAAGGCTTAGGGCACAGGTGAGGGTACGGAAACGTGGGAGGGTCAGGCTACGTGCTGATGCACGGGTCAGTGCCAGCGTACAGGCCAGGTGTAGGCTACGGCTTGTGGGTAAGGTGTAGGGCTGGTGGTGGGTTTCCATTCCGGGCTAGGTTTAGGGTTAGGGAACGGCAAGGCTTATGGCACAGGTGAGGGTACAGAAACGTGGGAGGGTCAGGCTATGTGCTGACGCACGGGTCAGTGCCAGCGTACGGGCCAGGAGTAGGCTACGCCGTAGGGTAAGGTGTAGGGCTGGTGGTGGGTTTCCGTTCCGGGCTAGGGTTAGGGTTAGGGAACGGCAAGGCTGAGGGCACAGGTGAGGGTACGGAAACGTGGGAGGGTCAGGCTACGTGCTGACGCACGGGTCAGTGCCAGCGTACGGGCCAGGAGTAGGCTACGGCGTAGGGTAAGGTGTAGGGCTGGTGGTCGGTTTCCGTTCCGGGCTAGGGTTAGGGTTAGGGAACGGCAAGGCTTAGGGCACAGGTGAGGGTACGGAAACGTGGGAGGGTCAGGCTACGTGCTGATGCACGGGTCAGTGCCAGCGTACCGGCCAGGTGTAGGCTACTGCTTGTGGTTAAGTTGTAGGGCTGGTGGTGGGTTCCCGTTCCGGGCTAGGGTTAGGGGTAGGGAACGGCAAGGCTTAGGGCACAGGTGAGGGTACGGAAACGTGGGAGGGTCAGGCTACGTGCTGACGCACATGTCAGTGCCAGCGTACAGGCCAGGTGTAGGCTACGGCTTGGGGGTAAGGTGTAGGGCTGGTGGTGGGTTTCCGTTCTGGGCTAGGCTTAGGGTTAGGGAACGGCAAGGCTTAGGGCACAGGTGAGGGTACAGAAACGTGGGAGGGTCAGGCTACGTGCTGACTCACGGGTCAGTGCCAGCGTACGGGCCAGGAGTAGGCTACAACGTAGGGTAAGGTGTAGGGCTGGTGGTGGGTTTCCGTTCTGGGCTAGGGTTAGTGTTAGGGAACGGCAAGGCTTAGGGCACAGGTGAGGGTACGGAAACGTGGGAGGGTCAGGCTACGTGCTGACGCACGGGTCAGTGCCAGCGTACGGGCCAGGAGTAGGCTACAACGTAGGGTAAGGTGTAGGGCTGGTGGTGGGTTTCCGTTCTGGGCTAGGGTTAGGGTTAGGGAACGGCAAGGCTTAGGGCACAGGTGAGGGTACGGAAACGTGGGAGGGTCAGGCTACGTGCTCACGCACGGGTCAGTGCCAGCGTACCGGCCAGGAGTAGGCTACGGCTTGGGGGTAAGCTTTAGGGCTGGTGGTGGGTTTCCGTTCCGGGCTAGGGTTAGGGTTAGGGAACGCCAAGGCTTAGGGCACAGGTGAGGGTACGGAAACGTGGGAGGGTCAGGCTACGTGCTGACGCACGGGTCAGTGCCAGCGTACGGGCCAGGAGTAGGCTACGGCTTGGGGGTAAGTTGTAGGGCTGGTGGTGGGTTTCCGTTCCGGGCTAGGGTTAGGGTTAGGGAACGGCAAGGCTTAGGGCACAGGTGAGGGTACGGAAACGTGGGAGGGTCAGGCTACGTGCTGACGCACGGGTCAGTGCCAGCGTACGGGCCAGGAGTAGGCTACGGCGTAGGGTAAGGTGTAGGGCTGGTGGTGGGTTTCCGTTCCGGGCTAGGGTTAGGGTTAGGGAACGGCAAGGCTTAGGGCACAGGTGAGGGTATGGAAACGTGGGAGGGTCAGGCTACGTGGTGACGCACGGGTCAGTGCCAGCGTACGGGCCAGGAGTAGGCTAAGGTGTAGGGTAATGTGTAGGGCTGGTGGTGGGTTTCCGTTCTGGGCTAGGGTTAGGGTTAGGGAACGGCAAGGCTTAGGGCACAGGTGAGGGTACGGAAACGTGGGCGGGTGAGGCTACGTGCTGATGCACGGGTCAGTGCCAGCGTACGGGCCAGGAGTAGGCTATGGCTTGGGGGTAAGGTGTAGGCCTGGCGGTGGGTTTCCGTTCCGGGCTAGGGTTAGGGTTAGGGAACGGCAAGGCTTAGGGCACAGGTGAGGGTACAGAAACGTGGGAGGGTCAGGCTACGTGCTGACGCACGGGTCAGTGCCAGCGTAGGGGCCAGGAGTAGGCTACGGCTTGGGGGTAAGGTGTAGGGCTGGTGGTGGTTTTCCGTTCCGGGCTAGAGTTAGGGTTAGGGAACGGCAAGGCTTAGGGCACAGGTGAGGGTACTGAAACGTGGGAGGGTCAGGCTACGTGCTGACGCACTGGTCAGTGCCAGCGTACGGGCAAGGACTAGGCTACGGCTTGGGGGAAAGTTGTAGGGCTGGTGATGGGTTTCCGTTCCGGGCTAGGGTTAGGGTTAGGGATCGGCAAGGCTTAGGGCACAGGTGAGGGTACAGAAACGTGGGAGGGTCAGGCTACGTGCTGATGCACGTGTCAGTGCCAGCGTACAGGCCAGGTGTAGGCTACGGCTTGGGGGTAAGTTGTAGGTCTGGTGGTGGGTTTCCGTTCCGGGCTAGGGTTAGGGTTAGGGAACGGCAAGGCTTAGGGCACAGGTGAGTGTATGGAAACGTGGGAGGGTCACACTACGTGCTGACGCATGGGTCAGTGCTAGCGTACGGGCCTGGAGTAGGCTACAGCGTAGGGTAAGGTGTAGGGCTGGTGGTGGGTTTCCGTTCCGGGCTAGGGTTAGGGTTAGGGAACGGCAAAGCTTAGGGCACAGGTGAGGGTACAGAAACGTGGGAGGGTCAGGCTACGTGCTGACGCATGGGTCAGTGCCAGCGTACGGGCCAGGAGTAGGCTACGGCTTGGGGGTAAGTTGTAGGGCTGGCGGTGGGTTTCCGTTCCGGGCTAGGGTTAGGGTTAGGGAACGGCAAGGCTTAGGGCACAGGTGAGGGTACAGAAACGTGGGAGGGTCAGGCTACGTGCTGACTCACGGGTCAGTGCCAGCGTACGTGCCAGGAGTAGGCTACGGCTTGGGGGTAAGGTGTAGGGCTGGTGGTGGGTTTCCGTTCCGGGCTAGGGTTAGGGTTAGGGAACGGCAAGGCTTAGGGCACAGGTGAGGGTACGGAAACGTGGGAGGGTCAGGCTACGTGCTGACGCACGGGTAAGTGCCAGCGTACGGGCCAGGAGTAGGCTACAACGTAGGGTAAGGAGTAGGGCTGGTGGGTTTCCATTCTGGGCTAGGGTTAGTGTTAGGGAACGGCAAGGCTTAGGGCACAGGTGAGGGTACGGAAACGTGGGAGGGTCAGGCTACGTGTTGACGCACGGGTCAGTACCAGCGTACCGGCCAGGAGTAGGCTACGGCGTAGGGTAAGGTGTAGGGCTGGTGGTGGGTTTCCATTCCGGGCTAGGGTTAGGGTTAGGGAACGGCAAGGCTTAGGGCACAGGTGAGGGTACGGAAACGTGGGAGGGTCAGGCTACGTGCTGACGCACGGGTCAGTGCCAGCGTACGGGCCAGGAGTAGGCTACGGCGTAGGGTAAGGTGTAGGGCTGGTGGTGGGTTTCCGTTCCGGGCTAGGGTTAGGGTTAGGGAACGGCTAGGCTGAGGGCACAGGTGAGGGTACGGAAACGTGTGAGGGTCAGACTACGTGCTGACGCATGGGTCAGTGCCAGCGTACGGGCCTGGAGTAGGCTACAGCGTAGGGTAAGGTGTAGGGCTGGTGGTGGGTTTCCGTTACGGGCTAGGGTTAGGGTTAGGGAACGGCAAGGCTTAGGGCACAGGTGAGGGTACAGAAACGTGGGAGGGTCAGGCTACGTGCTGACGCATGGGTCAGTGCCAGCGTACGGGCCAGGAGTAGGCTACGGTTTGGGGGTAAGGTGTAGGCCTGGCGGTGGGTTTCCGTTCCGGCCTAGGGTTAGGGTTAGGGAACGGCAAGGCTTAGGGCACAGGTGAGGGTACAGAAACGTGGGAGGGTCAGGCTACGTGCTGACGCACGGGTCAGTGCCAGCGTACGGGCCAGGAGTAGGCTACGGCTTGGGGGTAAGGTGTAGGGCTGGTGGTGGTTTTCCGTTCCGGGCTAGGGTTAGGGTTAGGGAACAGCAAGGCTTAGGGCACAGGTGAGGGTACGGAAACGTGGGAGGGTCAGGCTACGTGCTGACGCACGGGTCAGTGCCAGCGTACGGGCCAGGACTAGGCTACGGCTTGGGGGTAAGTTGTAGGGTTGGTGGTGGGTTTCCATTCCGGGCTAGGGTTAGGGTTAGGGAACGGCAAGGCTTAGGGCACAGGTGAGGGTACGGAAACGTGGGAGGGTCAGGCTACGTGCTGACGCACGGGTCAGTGCCAGCGTAAGGGCCAGGAGTAGGCTACGGCTTGGGGGTAAGTTGTAGGGCTGGAGGTGGGTTTCCGTTCCGGGCTAGGGTTAGGGTTAGGGAACGGCAAGGCTTAGGGCACAGGTGAGGGTATGGAAACGTGGGAGTGTCAGGCTACGTGCTGACGCACGGGTCAGTGCCAGCGTACGGGCCAGGAGTAGGCTAAGGTGTAGGGTAAGGTGTAGGGCTGGTGGTGGGTTTCCGTTCCGGGCTAGGGTTAGGGTTAGGGAATGGCAAGGCTTAGGGCACAGGTGAGGGTACGGAAACGTGGGAGGGTCAGGCTACGTGATGACGCATGGGTCAGTGCCAGCGTACGGGCCAGGAGTAGGCTACGGCGTAGGGTAAGGTGTAGGGCTGGTGGTGGGTTTCCGTTCTGGGCTAGGGTTAGGGTTAGGGAACGGCAAGGCTTAGGGCACAGGTGAGGGTATGGAAACGTGGGAGAGTCAGGCTACGTGGTGACGCACGGGTCAGTGCCAGCGTACGGGCCAGGAGTAGGCTAAGGTGTAGGGTAAGGTGTAGGGCTGGTGGTGGGTTTCCGTTCCAGGCTAGGGTTAGGGTTAGGGAACGGCAAGGCTTAGGGCACAGGTGAGGGTATGGAAACGTGGGAGGGTCAGGCTACGTGCTGACGCACGGGTCAGTGCCAGCGTACCGGCCAGGTGTAGGCTACGGCTTCTGGGTAAGGTTTAGGGCTGGTGGTGGGTTTCCGTTCCGGGCTAGGGTTAGGGTTAGGGAACGGCAAGGCTTAGGGCACAGGTGAGGGTACGGAAACGTGGGAGGGTCAGGCTACGTGCTGATGCACGGGTCAGTGCCAGCGTACCGGCCAGGTGTAGGCTACGGCTTGTGGGTAAGGTGTAGGGCTGGTGGTGGGTTTCCATTCCAGGCTAGGTTTAGGGTTAGGGAACGGCAAGGCTTAGGGCACAGGTGAGGGTACAGAAACGTGGGAGGGTCAGGCTACGTGCTGACGCACGGGTCAGTGCCAGCGTACGGGCCAGGAGTAGGCTACGGCTTGGGGGTAAGGTGTAGGGCTTTTGGTGGGTTTCCGTTCCGGGCTAGGGTTAGGGTTAGGGAACGGCAAGGCTTAGGGCACAGGTGAGGATACGGAAACGTGGGAGGGTCAGGCTACGTGCTGACGCACGGGTCAGTGCCAGCGTACGGGCCAGGAGTAGGCTACGGCGTAGGGTAAGGTGTAGGGCTGGTGGTGGGTTTCCATTCCGGGCTAGGGTTAGGGTTAGGGAACGGCAAGGCTTAGGGCACAGGTGAGGGTACAGAAACGTGGGAGGGTCAGGCTACGTGCTGATGCACGTGTCAGTTCCAGCGTACAGGCCAGGTGTAGGCTACGGCTTGGGGGTAAGTTGTAGGGCTGGAGGTGGGTTTCCGTTCCGGGCTAGGGTTAGGGTTAGGGAACGGCAAGGCTTAGGGCACAGGTGAGGGTACGGAAACGTGGGAGGGTCAGGCTACGTGCTGATGCATGGGTCAGTGCCAGCGTACCGGCCAGGTGTAGGCTACTGCTTGTGGGTAAGTTGTAGGGCTGGTGGTGGGTTTCCGTTCCGGGCAAGGGTTAGGGTTAGGGAACGGCAAGGCTTAGGGCACAGGTGAGGGTACGGAAACGTGGGAGGGTCAGGCTACGTGCTGACGCACGGGTCAGTGCCAGCGTACGGGCCAGGAGTAGGCTACGGCTTGGGGGTAAGGTGTAGGGCTGGTGGTGGGTTTCCGTTCCGGGCTAGGGTTAGGGTTAGGGAACGGCAAGGCTTAGGGCACAGGTGAGGGTACGGAAACGTGGGAGGGTCAGGCTACGTGCTGACGCACGGGTCAGTGCCAGCGTACGGGCCAGGAGTAGGCTACGGCTTGGGGGTATGTTGTAGGGCTGGTGGTGGGTTTTCGTTCCGGGCTAGGGTTAGGGTTAGGGAACGGCAAGGCTTAGGGCACAGGTGAGGGTACAGAAAGGTGGGAGGGTCAGGGTACGTGCTGACGCACGGGTCAGTGCCAGCGTACGGGCCAGGAGTAGGCTACGGCTTGGGGGTAAGGTGTAGGGCTTTTGGTGGGTTTCCGTTCCGGGCTAGGGTTAGGGTTAGGGAACGGCAAGGCTTAGGGCACAGGTGAGGATACGGAAACGTGGGAGGGTCAGGCTACGTGCTGACGCACGGGTCAGTGCCAGCGTACGGGCCAGGAGTAGGCTACGGCGTAGGGTAAGGTGTAGGGCTGGTGGTGGGTTTCCATTCCGGGCTAGGGTTAGGGTTAGGGAACGGCAAGGCTTAGGGCACAGGTGAGGGTACAGAAACGTGGGAGGGTCAGGCTACGTGCTGATGCACGTGTCAGTTCCAGCGTACAGGCCAGGTGTAGGCTACGGCTTGGGGGTAAGTTGTAGGGCTGGAGGTGGGTTTCCGTTCCGGGCTAGGGTTAGGGTTAGGGAACGGCAAGGCTTAGGGCACAGGTGAGGGTATGGAAACGTGGGAGGGTCATGCTACGTGCTGACGCACGGGTCAGTGCCAGCGTACGGGCCAGGAGTAGGCTAAGGTGTAGGGTAAGGTGTAGGGCTGGTGGTGGGTTTCCGTTCCGGGCTAGGGTTAGGGTTAGGGAATGGCAAGGCTTAGGGCACAGGTGAGGGTACGGAAACGTGGGAGGGTCAGGCTACGTGATGACGCATGGGTCAGTGCCAGCGTACGGGCCAGGAGTAGGCTACGGCGTAGGGTAAGGTGTAGGGCTGGTGGTGGGTTTCCGTTCCGGGCTAGGGTTAGGGTTAGGGAACGGCAAGGCTTAGGGCACAGGTGAGGGTATGGAAACGTGGGAGGGTCAGGCTACGTGGTGACGCACGGGTCAGTGCCAGCGTACGGGCCAGGAGTAGGCTAAGGTGTAGGGTAAGGTGTAGGGCTGGTGGTGGGTTTCCGTTCCAGGCTAGGGTTAGGGTTAGGGAACGGCAAGGCTTAGGGCACAGGTGAGGGTATGGAAACGTGGGAGGGTCAGGCTACGTGCTGACGCACGGGTCAGTGCCAGCGTACCGGCCAGGTGTAGGCTACGGCTTCTGGGTAAGTTGTAGGGCTGGTGGTGGGTTTCCGTTCCGGGCTAGGGTTAGGGTTAGGGAACGGCAAGGCTTAGGGCACAGGTGAGGGTACGGAAACGTGGGAGGGTCAGGCTACGTGCTGATGCACGTGTCAGTGCCAGCGTACCGGCCAGGTGTAGGCTACGGCTTGTGGGTAAGGTGTAGGGCTGGTGGTGGGTTTCCATTCCAGGCTAGGTTTAGGGTTAGGGAACGGCAAGGCTTAGGGCACAGGTGAGGGTACAGAAACGTGGGAGGGTCAGGCTACGTGCTGACGCACGGGTCAGTGCCAGCGTACGGGCCAGGAGTAGGCTACGGCGTAGGGTAAGGTGTAGGGCTGGTGGTGGGTTTCCGTTCCGGGCTAGGGTTAGGGTTAGGGAATGGCAAGGCTGAGGGCACAGGTGAGGGTACGGAAACGTGGGAGGGTCAGGCTACGTGCTGATGCACGGGTCAGTGCCAGCGTACGGGCCAGGAGTAGGCTACGGCGTAAGGTAAGGTGTAGGGCTGGTGGTGGGTTTCCGTTCCGGGCTAGGGTTAGGGTTAGGGAACGGCAAGGCTTAGGGCACAGGTGAGGGTACGGAAACGTGGGAGGGTCAGGCTACGTGCTGATGCACGGGTCAGTGCCAGCGTACCGGCCAGGTGTAGGCTACTGCTTGTGGGTAAGGTGTAGGGCTGGTGGTGGGTTTCCGTTCCGGGCTAGGGTTAGGGTTAGGGAACGGCAAGGCTTAGGGCACAGGTGAGGGTACGGAAACGTGGGAGGGTCAGGCTACGTGCTGACGCACGGGTCAGTGCCAGCGTACGGGCCAGGAGTAGGCTACGGCTTGGGGGTAAGGTGTAGGGCTGGTGGTGGGTTTCCGTTCCGGGCTAGGGTTAGGGTTAGGGAACGGCAAGGCTTAGGGAACAGGTGAGGGTACGGAAACGTGGGAGGGTCAGGCTACGTGCTGACGCACGGGTCAGTGCCAGCGTACGGGCCAGGAGTAGGCTACGGCTTGGGGGTATGTTGTAGGGCTGGTGGTGGGTTTTCGTTCCGGGCTAGGGTTAGGGTTAGGGAACGGCAAGGCTTAGGGCACAGGTGAGGGTATGGAAACGTGGGAGGGTCAGGCTACGTGCTGACGCACGGGTCAGTGCCAGCGTACGGGCCAGGAGTAGGCTAAGGTGTAGGGTAAGGTGTAGGGCTGGTGGTGGGTTTCTGTTCCGGGCTAGGGTTAGGGTTAGGGAATGGCAAGGCTTAGGGCACAGGTGAGGGTACGGAAACGTGGGAGGGTCAGGCTACGTGATGACGCATGGGTCATTGCCAGCGTACGGGCCAGGAGTAGGCTACGGCGTAGGGTAAGGTGTAGGGCTGGTGGTGGGTTTCCGTTCCGGGCTAGGGTTAGGGTTAGGGAACGGCAAGGCTTAGGGCACAGGTGAGGGTATGGAAACGTGGGAGGGTCAGGCTACGTGGTGACGCACGGGTCAGTGCCAGCGTACGGGCCAGGAGTAGGCTAAGGTGTAGGGTAAGGTGTAGGGCTGGTGGTGGGTTTCCGTTCCAGGCTAGGGTTAGGGTTAGGGAACGGCAAGGCTTAGGGCACAGGTGAGGGTATGGAAACGTGGGAGGGTCAGGCTACGTGCTGACGCACGGGTCAGTGCCAGCGTACCGGCCAGGTGTAGGCTACGGCTTCTGGGTAAGGTGTAGGGCTGGTGGTGGGTTTCCGTTCCGGGCTAGGGTTAGGGTTAGGGAACGGCAAGGCTTAGGGCACAGGTGAGGGTACGGAAACGTGGGAGGGTCAGGCTACGTGCTGATGCACGGGTCAGTGCCAGCGTACCGGCCAGGTGTAGGCTACGGCTTGTGGGTAAGGTGTAGGGCTGGTGGTGGGTTTCCATTCCAGGCTAGGTTTAGGGTTAGGGAACGGCAAGGCTTAGGGCACAGGTGAGGGTACAGAAACGTGGGAGGGTCAGGCTACGTGCTGAGGCACGGGTCAGTGCCAGCGTACGGGCCAGGAGTAGGCTACGGCGTAGGGTAAGGTTTAGGGCTGGTGGTGGGTTTCCGTTCCGGGCTAGGGTTAGGGTTAGGGAATGGCAAGGCTGAGGGCACAGGTGAGGGTACGGAAACGTGGGAGGGTCAGGCTACGTGCTGATGCACGGGTCAGTGCCAGCGTACGGGCCAGGAGTAGGCTACGGCGTACGGTAAGGTGTAGGGCTGGTGGTGGGTTTCCGTTCCGGGCTAGGGTTAGGGTTAGGGAACGGCAAGGCTTAGGGCACAGGTGAGGGTACGGAAACGTGGGAGGGTCAGGCTACGTGCTGACGCACGTGTCAGTGCCAGCGTACGGGCCAGGAGTAGGCTACGGCTTGGGGGTAAGGTGTAGGGCTGGTGGTGGGTTTCCGTTCCGGGCTAGGGTTAGGGTTAGGGAACGGCAAGGCTTAGGGCACAGGTGAGGGTACGGAAACGTGGGAGGGTCAGGCTACGTGCTGACGCACGGGTCAGTGCCAGCGTACGGGCCAGGAGTAGGCTACGGCTTGGGGGTATGTTTTAGGGCTGGTGGTGGGTTTTCGTTCCGGGCTAGGGTTAGGGTTAGGGAACGGCAAGGCTTAGGGCACAGGTGAGGGTACAGAAAGGTGGGAGGGTCAGGCTACGTGCTGACGCACGGGTCAGTGCCAGCGTACGGGCCAGGAGTAGGCTACGGCTTGGGGGTAAGGTGTAGGGCTTTTGGTGGGTTTCCGTTCCGGGCTAGGGTTAGGGTTAGGGAACGGCAAGGCTTAGGGCACAGGTGAGGATACGGAAACGTGGGAGGGTCAGGCTACGTGCTGACGCACGGGTCAGTGCCAGCGTACGGGCCAGGAGTAGGCTACGGCGTAGGGTAAGGTGTAGGGCTGGTGGTGGGTTTCCATTCCGGGCTAGGGTTAGGGTTAGGGAACGGCAAGGCTTAGGGCACAGGTGAGGGTACAGAAACGTGGGAGGGTCAGGCTACGTGCTGATGCACGTGTCTGTTCCAGCGTACAGGCCAGGTGTAGGCTACGGCTTGGGGGTAAGTTGTAGGGCTGGTGGTGGGTTTCCGTTCCGGGCTAGGGTTAGGGTTAGGGAACGGCAAGGCTTAGGGCACAGGTGAGTGTATGGAAACGTGGGAGGGTCAGACTACGTGCTGACGCATGGGTCAGTGCCAGCGTACGGGCCTGGAGTAGGCTACAGCGTAGGGTAAGGTGTAGGGCTGGTGGTGGGTTTCCGTTCCGGGCTAGGGTTAGGGTTAGGGAACGGCAATGCTTAGGGCACAGGTGAGGGTACAGAAACGTGGGAGGGTCAGGCTACGTGCTGACGCATGGGTCAGTGCCAGCGTACGGGCCAGGAGTAGGCTACGGCTTGGGGGTAAGTTGTAGGGCTGGCGGTGGGTTTCCGTTCCGGGCTAGGGTTAGGGTTAGGGAACGGCAAGGCTTAGGGCACAGGTGAGGGTACAGAAACGTGGGAGGGTCAGGCTACGTGCTGACTCACGGGTCAGTGCCAGCGTACGGGCCAGGAGTAGGCTACGGCTTGGGGGTAAGGTTTAGGGCTGGTGGTGGGTTTCCGTTCCGGGCTAGGGTTAGGGTTAGGGAACGGCAAGGCTTAGGGCACAGGTGAGGGTACAGAAACGTGGGAGGGTCAGGCTACGTGCTGACTCACGGGTCAGTGCCAGCGTACGGGCCAGGAGTAGGCTACAACGTAGGGTAAGGAGTAGGGCTGGTGGTGGGTTTCCATTCTGGGCTAGAGTTAGGGTTAGGGAACGGCAAGCCTTAGGGCACAGGTGAGGGTACGGAAACGTGGGAGGGTCAGGCTACGTGCTGACGCACGGGTCAGTGCCAGCGTACCGGCCAGGAGTAGGCTACGGCGTAGGGTAAGGTGTAGGGCTGGTGGTGGGTTTCCGTTCCGGGCTAGGGTTAGGGTTAGGGAACGGCAAGGCTTAGGGCACAGGTGAGGGTACGGAAACGTGGGAGGGTGAGGCTACGTGCTGACGCACGGGTCAGTGCCAGCGTACGGGCCAGGAGTAGGCTACGGCTTGGGGGTAAGGTGTAGGGCTGGTGGTGGGTTTCCGTTCCGGGCTAGGGTTAGGGTTAGGGAACGGCTAGGCTGAGGGCACAGGTGAGGGTACGGAAACGTGGGAGGGTCAGGCTACGTGCTGACGCATGGGTCAGTGCCAGCGTACGGGCCAGGAGTAGGCTACGGCGTAGGGTAAGGTGTAGGGCTGGTGGTGGGTTTCCGTTCCGGGCTAGGGTTAGGGTTAGGGAACGGCAAGGCTTAGGGCACAGGTGAGGGTACGGAAACGTGAGAGGGTCAGGCTACGTGCTGATGCACGGGTCAGTGCCAGCGTACCGGCCAGGTGTAGGCTACTGCTTGTGGGTAAGGTGTAGGGCTGGTGGTGGGTTTCCGTTCCGGGCTAGGGTTAGGGTTAGGGAAGGCAAGGCTTAGGGCACAGGTGAGGGTACGGAAACGTGGGAGGGTCAGGCTACGTGCTGACGCACGTGTCAGTGCCAGCGTACAGGCCAGGTGTAGGCTACGGCTTGCGGGTAAGGTGTAGGGCTGCTGGTGGGTTTCCGTTCAGGGCTAGGGTTAGGGGTAGGGAACGGCAAGGCTTAGGGCATAGGTGAGGGTACGGAAACGTGTGAGGGTCAGACTACGTGCTGACGCATGGGTCAGTGCCAGCGTACCGGCCAGGTGTAGGCTACGGCTTGTGGGTAAGGTGTAGGGCTGGTGGTGGGTTTCCATTCCAGGCTAGGTTTATGGTTAGGGAACGGCAAGGCTTAGGGCACAGGTGAGGGTACAGAAACATGGGAGGGTCAGGCTACGTGCTGACGCACGGGTCAGTGCCAGCGTACGGGCCAGGAGTAGGCTACGGCGTAGGGTAAGGTGTAGGGCTGGTGGTGGGTTTCCGTTCCGGGCTAGGGTTAGGGTTAGGGAATGGCAAGGCTGAGGGCACAGGTGAGGGTACGGAAACGTGGGAGGGTCAGGCTATGTGCTGACGCACGGGTCAGTGCCAGCGTACGGGCCAGGAGTAGGCTACAGCGTAGGGTAAGGTGTAGGGCTGGTGGTGGGTTTCCGTTCCGGGCTAGGGTTAGGGTTAGGGAACGGCAAGGCTTAGGGCACAGGTGAGGGTACGGAAACGTGGGAGGGTCAGGCTACGTGCTGATGCACGGGTCAGTGCCAGCGTACCGGCCAGGTGTAGGCTACTGCTTGTGGTTAAGGTGTAGGGCTGGTGGTGGGTTTCCGTTCCGGGCTAGGGTTAGGGTTAGGGAACGGCAAGGCTTAGGGCACAGGTGAAGGTACGGAAACGTGGGAGGGTCAGGCTACGTGCTGACGCACGGGTCAGTGCCAGCGTACGGGCCAGGAGTAGGCTACGGCTTGGGGGTAAGGTGTAGGGCTGGTGGTGGGTTTCCGTTCCGGGCTAGGGTTAGGGTTAGGGAACGGCAAGGCTTAGGGCACAGGTGAGGGTACGGAAACGTGGGAGGGTCAGGCTATGTGCTGACGCACGGGTCAGTGCCAGCGTACGGGCCAGGAGTAGGCTACGGCGTAGGGTAAGGTGTAGGGCTGGTGGTGGGTTTCCATTCCGGGCTAGGGTTAGGGTTAGGGATCGGCAAGGCTTAGGGCACAGGTGAGGGTACAGAAACGTGGGAGGGTCAGGCTACGTGCTGATGCACGTGTCAGTGCCAGCGTACAGGCCAGGTGTAGGCTACGGCTTGGGGGTAAGTTGTAGGGCTGGTGGTGGGTTTCCGTTCCGGGCTAGGGTTAGGGTTAGGAAACGGCAAGGCTTAGGGCACAGGTGAGTGTATGGAAACGTGGGAGGGTCACACTACGTGCTGACGCATGGGTCAGTGCCAGCGTACGGGCCTGGAGTAGGCTACAGCGTAGGGTAAGGTGTAGGGCTGGTGGTGGGTTTCCGTTCCGGGCTAGGGTTAGGGTTAGGGAACGGCAAGGCTTAGGGCACAGGTGAGGGTACAGAAACGTGGGAGGGTCAGGCTACGTGCTGACGCATGGGTCAGTGCCAGCGTACGGGCCAGGAGTAGGCTACGGCTTGGGGGTAAGTTGTAGGGCTGGCGGTGGGTTTCCGTTCCGGGCTAGGGTTAGGGTTAGGGAACGGCAAGGCTTAGGGCACAGGTGAGGGTACAGAAAAGTGGGAGGGTCAGGCTACGTGCTGACTCACGGGTCAGTGCCAGCGTACGTGCCAGGAGTAGGCTACGGCTTGGGGGTAAGGTGTAGGGCTGGTGGTGGGTTTCCGTTCCGGGCTAGGGTTAGGGTTAGGGAACGGCAAGGCTTAGGGCACAGGTGAGGGTACAGAAACGTGGGAGGGTCAGGCTACGTGCTGACGCACGGGTAAGTGCCAGCGTATGGGCCAGGAGTAGGCTACAACGTAGGGTAAGGAGTAGGGCTGGTGGTGGGTTTCCATTCTGGGCTAGGGTTAGTGTTAAGGAACGGCAAGGCTTAGGGCACAGGTGAGGGTACGGAAACGTGGGAGGGTCAGGCTACGTGCTGACGCACGGGTCAGTACCAGCGTACCGGCCAGGAGTAGGCTACGGCGTAGGGTAAGGTGTAGGGCTGGTGGTGGGTTTCCGTTCAGGACTAGGGTTAGGGTTAGGGAACGGCAAGGCTTAGGGCACAGGTGAGGGTACGGAAACGTGGGAGGGTCAGGCTACGTGCTGACGCACGGGTCAGTGCCAGCGTACGGGCCAGGAGTAGGCTACGGCGTAGGGTAAGGTGTAGGGCTGGTGGTGGGTTTCCGTTCCGGGCTAGGGTTAGGGTTAGGGAACGGCTAGGCTGAGGGCACAGGTGAGGGTACGGAAACGTGGGAGGGTCAGTCTACGTGCTGACGCACGGGTCAGTGCCAGCGTACGGGCCAGGAGTAGGCTACGGTGTAGGGTAAGGTGTAGGGCTGGTGGTGGGTTTCCGTCCCGGGCTAGGGTTACGGTTAGGGAACGGCAAGGCTTAGGGCACAGGTGAGGGTACGGAAACGTGGGAGGGTCAGGCTACGTGCAGACGCACGGGTCAGTGGCAGCGTACCGGCCAGGTATAGACTACGGCTTGTGGGTAAGGTGTAGGGCTGGTGGTGGGTTTCCGTTCCGGGCTAGGGTTAGGGTTAGGGAACGGCAAGGCTTAGGGCACAGGTGAGGGTACGGAAACGTGGGAGGGTCAGGCTACGTGCTGACGCACGGGTCAGTGCCAGCGTACGGGCCAGGAGTAGGCTACGGCGTAGGGTAAGGTGTAGGGCTGGTGGTGGGTTTCCATTCCGGGCTAGGGTTAGGGTTAGGGAACGGCAAGGCTTAGGGCACAGGTGAGGGTACAGAAACGTGGGAGGGTCAGGCTACGTGCTGATGCACGTGTCAGTGCCAGCGTACAGGTCAGGTGTAGGCTACGGCTTGGGGGTAAGGTGTAGGGCTGGTGGTGGGTTTCCGTTCCGGGCTAGGGTTAGGGTTAGGGAACGGCAAGGCTTAGGGCACAGGTGAGGGTATGGAAACGTGGGAGGGTCAGACTACGTGCTGACGCATGGGTCAGTGCCAGCGTACGGGCCTGGAGTAGGCTACAGCATAGGGTAAGGTGTAGGGCTGGTGGTGGGTTTCCGTTCCGGGCTAGGGTTAGGGTTAGGGAACGGCAAGGCTTAGGGCACAGGTGAGGGTACAGAAACGTGGGAGGGTCAGGCTACGCGCTGACGCATGGGTCAGTGCCAGCGTACGGGCCAGGAGTAGGCTACGGCTTGGGGGTAAGGTGTAGGGCTGGCGGTGTGTTTCCGTTCCGGGCTAGGGTTAGGGTTAGGGAACGGCAAGGCTTAGGGCACAGGTGAGGGTACGGAAACGTGGGAGTGTCAGGCTACGTGCTGACGCACGGGTCAGTGCCAGCGTACGGGCCAGGAGTAGTCTACAACGTAGGGTAAGGTGTAAGGCTGGTGGTGGGTTTCCGTTCTGGGCTAGGGTTAGGGTTAGGGAACGGCAAGGCTTAGGGCACAGGTGAGGGTACGGAAACGTGGGAGGGTCAGGCTACGTGCTGACGCACGGGTCAGTGCCAGCGTACCGGCCAGGAGTAGGCTATGGCTTGGGGGTAAGGTGTAGGGCTGGTGGTGGGTTTCCGTTCCGGCCTAGGGTTAGGGTTAGGGAACGGCAAGGCTGAGGGCACAGGTGAGGGTACGGAAACGTGGGAGGGTCAGGCTACGTGCTGACGCACCGGTCAGTGCCAGCGTACGGGCCAGGAGTAGGCTACGGCGTAGGGTAAGGTGTAGGGCTGGTGGTGGGTTTCCGTTCCGGGCTAGGGTTAGTGTTAGGGAACGGCAAGGCTGAGGGCACAGGTGAGGGTACGGAAACGTGGGAGGGTCAGGCTACGTGCTGACGCACGGGTCAGTGCCAGCGTACAGGCCAGGTGTAGGCTACGGCATAGGGTAAGGTGTAGGGCTCGTGCTGGGTTTCCGTTCCGGGCTAGGGTTAGGGGTAGGGAACGGCAAGGCTTAGGGCACAGGTGAGCGTACGGAAACGTGGGAGGGTCAGACTACGTGCTGACGCATGGGTCAGTGCCAGCGTACGGGCCTGGAGTAGGCTACAGCGTAGGGTAAGGTGTAGGGCTGGTCGTGGGTTTCCGTTCCGGGCTAGGGTTAGGGTTAGGGAACGGCAAGGCTTAGGGCACAGGTGAGGGTACAGAAACGTGGGAGGGTCAGGCTACGTGCTGACGCATGGGTCAGTGCCAGCGTACGGGCCAGGAGTAGGCTACGGCTTGGGGGTAAGGTGTAGGGCTGGCGGTGGGTTTCCGTTCCGGGCTAGGGTTAGGGTTAGGGAACGGCAAGGCTTAGGGCACAGGTGAGGGTACAGAAACGTGGGAGGGTCAGGCTACGTGCTGACGCACGGGTCAGTGCCAGCGTACGGGCCAGGAGTAGGCTACGGCTTGGGGGTAAGGTGTAGGGCTGGTGGTGGGTTTCCGTTCCGGGCTAGGGTTAGGGTTAGGGAACGGCAAGGCTTAGGGCACAGGTGAGGGTACGGAAACGTGGGAGGGTCAGGCTACGTGCTGACGCACGGGTCAGTGCCAGTGTACGGGTCAGGAGTAGGCTACAACGTAGGGTAAGGTGTAGGGCTGGTGGTGGGTTACCGTTCTGGGCTAGGGTTAGGGTTTGGGAACGGCAAGGCTTAGGGCACAGGTGAGGGTACGGAAACGTGGGAGGGTCAGGCTACGTGCTGACGCACGGGTCAGTGCCAGCGTACCGGCCAGGAGTAGGCTACGGCTTGGGGGTAAGCTGTAGGGCTGGTGGTGGGTTTCCGTTACGGGCTAGGGTTAGGGTTAGGGAACGGCAAGGCTTAGGGCACAGGTGAGGGTACGGAAACGTGGGAGGGTCAGGCTACGTGCTGACGCACGGGTTAGTGCCAGCGAACGGGCCAGGAGTAGGCTACGGCTTGGGGGTAAGTTGTAGGGCTGGTGGTGGGTTTCCATTCCGGGCTAGGGTTAGGGTTAGGGAACGGCAAGGCTTAGGGCACAGGTGAGGGTACGGAAACGTGGGAGGGTCAGGCTACGTGCTGACGCACGGGTCAGTGCCAGCGTACGGGCCAGGAGTAGGCTACGGCGTAGGTTAAGGTGTAGGGCTGGTGGTGGGTTTCCGTTCCGGGCTAGGGTTAGGGTTAGGGAACGGCAAGGCTTAGGGCACAGGTGAGGGTATGGAAACGTGGGAGGGTCAGTCTACGTGGTGACGCACGGGTCAGTGCCAGCGTACGGGCCAGGAGTAGGCTAAGGTGTAGGGTAAGGTGTAGGGCTGGTGGTGGGTTTCCGTTCCGGGCTAGGGTTAGGGTTAGGTAACGGCAAGGCTTAGGGCACAGGTGAGGGTACGGAAACGTGGGAGGGTCAGGCTACGTGCTGATGCACGGGTCAGTGCCAGCGTACCGGCCAAGTGTAGGCTACTCCTTGTGGGTAATGTGTAGGGCTGGTGGTGGGTTTCCGTTCTGGGCTAGGGTTAGGGTTAGGGAACGGCAAGGCTTAGGGCACAGGTGAGGGTACGGAAACGTGGGAGGGTCAGGCTACGTGCTGACGCACGGGTCAGTGCCAGCGTACGGGCCAGGAGTAAGCTACGGCGTAGGGTAAGGTGTAGGGCTGTTGGTCGGTTTCCATTCCGGGCTAGGGTTAGGGTTAGGGAACGGCAAGGCTTAGGGCACAGGTGAGGGTACAGAAACGTGGGAGGGTCAGGCTACGTGCTGACGCACGTGTCAGTGCCAGCGTACAGGCCAGGTGTAGGCTACGGCTTGGGGGTAAGGTGTAGGGCTGGTGGTGGTTTTCCGTTCCGGGCTAGGGTTAGGGTTAGGGAACGGCAAGGCTTAGGGCACAGGTGAGGGTACGGAAACGTGGGAGGGTCAGACTACGTGCTGACTCACGGGTCAGTGCCAGCGTACGGGCCAGGAGTAGGCTACAACGTAGGGTACGGTGTAGGGCTGGTGGTGGGTTTCCGTTCCGGGCTAGGGTTAGGGTTAGGGAACGGCAAGGCTTAGGGCACAGGTGAAGGTACAGAAACGTGGGAGGGTCAGGCTACGTGCTGACGCATGGGTCAGTGCCAGCGTACGGGCCAGGAGTAGGCTACGGCTTGGGGGTATGGGGCAGGGCTGGCAGTGGGTTTCCGTTCCGGGGTAGGGTTAGGGCTAGGGAACGGCAAGGCTTAGGGCACAGGTGAGGGTACGGAAACGTGGGAGGGTCAGGCTACGTGCTGATGCACGGGTCATTGCCAGCGTAACGGCCAGGTGTAGGCTACGGCTTGTGGGTAAGGTGTAGGGCTGGTGGTGGGTTTCCATTCCGGGCTAGGTTTAGGGTTAGGGAACGGCAAGGCTTAGGGCACAGGTGAGGGTACAGAAACGTGGGAGGGTCAGGCTACGTGCTGACGCACGGGTCAGTGCCAGCGTACGGGCCAGGAGTAGGCTACGGCGTAGGGTAAGGTGTAGGGCTGGTGGTGGTTTTCCGTTCCGGGCTAGGGTTAGGGTTAGGGAACGGCAAGGCTGAGGGCACAGGTGAGGGTACGGAAACGTGGGAGGGTCAGGCTACGTGCTGACGCACGGGTCAGTGCCAGCGTACGGGCCAGGAGTAGGCTACGGCGTAGGGTAAGGTGTAGGGCTGGTGGTGGGTTTCCGTTCCGGGCTAGGGTTAGGGTTAGGGAACGGCAAGGCTTAGGGCACAGGTGAGGGTACGGAAACGTGGGAGGGTCAGGCTACGTGCTGATGCACGGGTCAGTGCCAGCGTACCGGCCAGGTGTAGGCTACTGCTTGTGGTTAAGTTGTAGGGCTGGTGGTGGGTTCCCGTTCCGGGCTAGGGTTAGGGTTAGGGAACGGCAAGGCTTAGGGCACAGGTGAGGGTACGGAAACGTGGGAGGCTCAGACTACGTGCTGACGCACATGTCAGTGCCAGCGTACAGGCCAGGTGTAGGCTACGGCTTGGGGGTAAGGTGTAGGGCTGGTGGTGGGTTTCCGTTCTGGGCTAGGCTTAGGGTTAGGGAACGGCAAGGCTTAGGGCACAGGTGAGGGTACGGAAACGTGGGAGGGTCAGACTACGTGCTGACGCACGTGTCAGTGCCAGCCTACGGGCCTGGAGTAGGCTACAGCGTAGGGTAAGGTGTAGGGCTGCTGGTGGGTTTCCGTTCCGGGCTAGGGTTAGGGTTAGGGAACGGCAAGGATTAGGGCACAGGTGAGGGTACAGAAACGTGGGAGGGTCAGGCTACGTGCTGACGCATGGGTCAGTGCCAGCGTACGGGCCAGGAGTAGGCTACGGCTTCGGGGTAAGGTGTAGGGATGGCGGTGGGTTTCCGTTCCGGGCTAGGGTTAGGGTTAGGGAACGGCAAGGCTTAGGGCACAGGTGAGGGTACAGAAACGTGGGAGGGTCAGGCTACGTGCTGACTCACGGGTCAGTGCCAGCGTACGGGCCAGGAGTAGGCTACGGCGTAGGGTAAGGTGTAGGGCTGGTGGTGGGTTTCCGTTCCGGGCTAGGGTTAGGGTTAGGGAACGGCAAGGCTGAGGGCACACGTGAGGGTACGGAAACGTAGGAGGGTCAGGCTACGTGCTGACGCACGGGTCAGTGCCAGCGTACGGGCCAGGAGTAGGCTACAGCGTATGGTAAGGTTTAGGGCTGGTGGTGGGTTTCCGTTCCGGGCTAGGGTTAGGGTTAGGGAACGGCAAGGCTTAGGGCACAGGTGAGGGTACGGAAACGTGGGAGGGTCAGGCTACGTGCTGATGCACGGGTCAGTGCCAGCGTACCGGCCAGGTGTAGGCTACTCCTTGTGGGTAAGGTGTAGGGCTGGTGGTGGGTTTCCGTTCTGGGCTAGGGTTAGGGTTAGGGAACGGCAAGGCTTAGGGCACAGGTGAGGGTACGGAAACGTGGGAGGGCCAGGCTACGTGCGGACGCACGGGTCAGTGCCAGCGTACGGGCCAGGAGTAGGCTACGGCGTAGGGTAAGGTGTAGGGCTGGTGGTCGGTTTACATCCCGGGCTAGGGTTAGGGTTAGGGAACGGCAAGGCTTAGGGCACAGGTGAGGGTACAGAAACGTGGGAGGGTCAGGCTACGTGCTGACGCACGTGTCAGTGCCAGCGTACAGGCCAGGTGTAGGCTACGGCTTGGGGGTAAGGTGTAGGGCTGGTGGTGGGTTTCCGTTCCGGGCTAGGGTTAGGGTTAGGGAACGGCAAGGCTTAGGGCACAGGTGAGGGTACGGAAACGTGGGAGGGTCAGACTACGTGCTGACTCACGGGTCAGTGCCAGCGTACGGGCCAGGAGTAGGCTACAACGTAGGGTACGGTGTAGGGCTGGTGGTGGGTTTCCGTTCCGGGCTAGGGTTAGGGTTAGGGAACGGCAAGGCTTAGGGCACAGGTGAGGGTACAGAAACGTGGGAGGGTCAGGCTACCTGCTGACGCATGGGTCAGTGCCAGCGTACGGGCCAGGAGTAGGCTACGGCTTGGGGGTATGGGGCAGGGCTGGCAGTGGGTTTCCGTTCCGGGCTAGGGTTAGGGTTAGGGAACGGCAAGGCTTAGGGCACAGTTGAGGGTACAGAAACGTGGGAGGGTCAGGCTACGTGCGGACTCACGGGTCAGTGCCAGCGTACGGGCCAGGAGTAGGCTACGGCTTGGGGGTAAGGTGTAGGGCTGGTGGTGGGTTTCCGTTCCGGGCTAGGGTTAGGGTTAGGGAACGGCAAGGCTTAGGGCACAGGTGAGGGTACGGAAACGTGGGAGGGTCAGGCTACGTGCTGACTCACGGGTCAGTGCCAGCGTACGGGCCAGGAGTAGGCTACAACGTAGGGTAAGGTGTAGGGCTGGTGGTGGGTTTCCGTTTTGGGCTAGGGTTAGGGTTAGGGAACGGCAAGGCTTAGGGCACAGGTGAGGGTACGGAAACGTGGGAGGGTCAGGGTACGTGCTGACGCACGGGTCAGTGCCAGCGTACCGGCCAGGAGTAGGCTACGGCTTGGGGGTAAGCTGTAGGGCTGGTGGTGGGTTTCCGTTCCGGGCTATGGTTAGGGATAGGGAACGGCAAGGCTTAGGGCACAGGTGAGGGTACGGAAACGTGGGAGGGTCAGGCTACGTGCTGACGCACGGGTCAGTGCCAGCGTACGGGCCAGGAGTAGGCTACGGCTTGGGGGTAAGTTGTAGGGCTGGTGGTGGGTTTCCGTTCCGGGCTAGGGTTAGGGTTAGGGAACGGCAAGGCTTAGGGCACAGGTGAGGGTACGGAAACGTGGGAGGGTCAGGCTACGTGCTGACGCACGGGTCAGTGCCAGCGTACGGGCCAGGAGTAGGCTACGGCATAGGTTAAGGTGTAGGGCTGGTGGTGGGTTTCCGTTCCGGGCTAGGGTTAGGGTTAGGGAACGGCAAGGCTTAGGGCACAGGTGAGGGTATGGAAACGTGGGAGGGTCCGGCTACGTGGTGACGCACGGGTCAGTGCCAGCGTACGGGCCAGGAGTAGGCTAAGGTGTAGGGTAAGGTGTAGGGCTTGTGGTGGGTTTCCGTTCCGGGCTAGGGTTAGGGTTAGGGAACGGCAAGGCTTAGGGCACAGGTGAGGGTACGGAAACGTGGGAGGGTCAGGCTACGTGCTGATGCACGGGTCAGTGCCAGCGTACCGGCCAGGTGTATGCTACGGCTTGTGGGTAAGGTGTAGGGCTGGTGGTGGGTTTCCATTCCGGGCTAGGTTTAGGGTTAGGGAACGGCAAGGCTTAGGGCACAGGTGAGGGTACAGAAACGTGGGAGGGTCAGGCTACGTGCTGACGCACGGGTCAGTGCCAGCGTACGGGCCAGGAGTAGGCTACGGCGTAGGGTAAGGTGTAGGGCTGGTGGTGGGTTTCCGTTCCGGGCTAGGGTTAGGGTTAGGGAACGGCAAGGCTGAGGGCACAGGTGAGGGTACGGAAACGTGGGAGGGTCAGGCTACGTGCTGACGCACGGGTCAGTGCCAGCGTACGGGCCAGGAGTAGGCTACGGCGTAGGGTAAGGTGTAGGGCTGGTGGTGGGTTTCCGTTCCGGGCTAGGGTTAGGGTTAGGGAACGGCAAGGCTTAGGGCACAGGTGAGGGTACGGAAACGTGGGAGGGTCAGGCTACGTGCTGATGCACGGGTCAGTGCCTGCGTACCGGCCAGGTGTAGGCTACTGCTTGTGGTTAAGTTGTAGGGCTGGTGGTGGGTTCCCGTTCCGGGCTAGGGTTAGGGTTAGGGAACGGCAAGGCTTAGGGCACAGGTGAGGGTACGGAAACGTGGGAGGGTCAGGCTACGTGCTGACGCACATGTCAGTGCCAGCGTACAGGCCAGGTGTAGGCTACGGCTTGGGGGTAAGGTGTAGGGCTGGTGGTGGGTTTCCGTTCTGGGCTAGGCTTAGGGTTAGGGAACGGCAAGGCTTAGGGCACAGGTGAGGGTACGGAAACGTGGGAGGGTCAGACTACGTGCTGACGCACGGGTCAGTGCCAGCCTACGGGCCTGGAGTAGGCTACAGCGTAGGGTAAGGTGTAGGGCTGGTGGTGGGTTTCCGTTCCGGGCTAGGGTTAGGGTTAGGGAACGGCAAGGCTTAGGGCACAGGTGAGGGTACGGAAACGTGGGAGGGTCAGGCTACGTGCTGACGCATGGGTCAGTGCCAGCGAACGGGCCAGGAATAGGCTACGGCGTAGGGTAAGGTGTAGGGCTGGTGGTGGGTTTCCGTTCCGGGCTAGGGTTAGGGTTAGGGAACGGCAAGGCTTAGGGCACAGGTGAGGGTATTGAAACGTGGGAGGGTCAGGCTATGTGGTGACGCACGGGTCAGTGCCAGCGTACGGGCCAGGAGTAGGCTAAGGTGTAGGGTAAGGTGTAGGGCTGATGGTGGGTTTCCGTTCCGGGCTAGGGTTAGGGTTAGGGAACGGCAAGGCTTAGGGCACAGGTGAGGGTATGGAAACGTGGGAGGGTCAGGCTACGTGCTAACGCACGGGTCAGTGCCAGCGTACGGGCCAGGAGTAGGCTACGGCGTAGGGTAAGGTGTAGGGCTGGTGGTGGGTTTCCGTTCCGGGCTAGGGTTAGGGTTAGGGAACGGCAAGGCTTAGGGCACAGGTGAGGGTATGGAAACGTGGGAGGGTCAGGCTACGTGGTGACGCACGGGTCAGTGCCAGCGTACGGGCCAGGAGTAGGCTAAGGTGTAGGGTAATGTGTAGGGCTGGTGGTGGGTTTCCGTTCTGGGCTAGGGTTAGGGTTAGGGAACGGCAAGGCTTAGGGCACAGGTGAGGGTACGGAAACGTGGGCGGGTGAGGCTACGTGCTGATGCACGGGTCAGTGCCAGCGTACGGGCCAGGAGTAGGCTACGGCTTGGGGGTAAGGTGTAGGCCTGGCGGTGGGTTTCCGTTCCGGGCTAGGGTTAGGGTTAGGGAACGGCAAGGCTTAGGGCACAGGTGAGGGTACAGAAACGTGGGAGGGTCAGGCTACGTGCTGACGCACGTGTCAGTGCCAGCGTAGGGGCCAGGAGTAGGCTACGGCTTGGGGGTAAGGTGTAGGGCTGGTGGTGGTTTTCCGTTCCGGGCTAGAGTTAGGGTTAGGGAACGGCAAGGCTTAGGGCACAGGTGAGGGTACGGAAACGTGGGAGGGTCAGGCTACGTGCTGACGCACGGGTCAGTGCCAGCGTACGGGCCAGGACTAGGCTACGGCTTGGGGGAAAGTTGTAGGGCTGGTGGTGGGTTTCCGTTCCGGGCTAGGGTTAGGGTTAGGGAACGGCAAGGCTTAGGGCACAGGTGAGGGTACGGAAACGTGGGAGGGTCAGGCTACGTGCTGACGCACGGGTCAGTGCCAGCGTAAGGGCCAGGAGTAGGCTACGGCTTGGGGGTAAGTTGTAGGGCTGGAGGTGGGTTTCCGTTCCGGGCTAGGGTTAGGGTTAGGGAACGGCAAGGCTTAGGGCACAGGTGAGGGTATGGAAACGTGGGAGGGTCAGGCTACGTGCTGACGCACGGGTCAGTGCCAGCGTACGGGCCAGGAGTAGGCTAAGGTGTAGGGTAAGGTGTAGGGATGGTGGTGGGTTTCCATTCCTGGCTAGGGTTAGGGTTAGGGAACGGCAAGGCTTAGGGCACAGGTGAGGGTACGGAAACGTGGGAGGGTCATGCTACGTGCTAACGCATGGGTCAGTGCCAGCGTACGGGCCAGGAGTAGGCTACGGCGTAGGGTAAGGTGTAGGGCTGGTGGTGGGTTTCCGTTCCGGGCTAGGGTTAGGGTTAGGGAACGGCAAGGCTTAGGGCACAGGTGAGGGTATGGAAACGTGGGAGGGTCAGGCTACGTGGTGACGCACGGGTCAGTGCCAGCGTACGGGCCAGGAGTAGGCTAAGGTGTAGGGTAAGGTGTAGGGCTGGTGGTGGGTTTCCGTTCCGGGCTAGGGTTAGGGTTAGGGAACGGCAAGGCTTAGGGCACAGGTGACGGTATGGAAACGTGGGAGGGTCAGGCTACGTGCTGACGCACGGGTCAGTGCCAGCGTAACGGCCAGGTGTAGGCTACGGCTTCTGGGTAAGGTGTAGGGCTGGTGGTGGGTTTCCGTTCCGGGCTAGGGTTAGGGTTAGGGAACGGCAAGGCTTAGGGCACAGGTGAGGGTACGGAAACGTGGGAGGGTCAGGCTACGTGCTGATGCACGGGTCAGTGCCAGCGTACGGGCCAGGAGTAGGCTACGGCTTGGGGGTAAGGTGTAGGGCTGGTGGTGAGTTTCCGTTCCGGGCTAGGGTTAGGGTTAGGGAACGGCAAGGCTTAGGGCACAGGTGAGGGTACGGAAACGTGGGAGGGTCAGGCTACGTGCTGATGCACGGGTCAGTGCCAGCGTACCGGCCAGGTGTAGGCTACGGCTTGTGGGTAAGGTGTAGGGCTGGTGGTGGGTTTCCGTTCCGGGCTACGGTTAGGGTTAGGGAACGGCAAGGCTTAGGGCACAGGTGAGGGTACGGAAACGTGGGAGGGTCAGGCTACGTGCTGACGCACGGGTCAGTGCCAGCGTACGGGCCAGGAGTAGGCTACGGCGTAGGGTAAGGTGTAGGGCTGGTGGTGGGTTTCCGTTCCGGGCTAGGGTTAGGGTTAGGGAACGGCAAGGCTTAGGGCACAGGTGAGGGTACGGAAACGTGGGAGGGTCAGGCTACGTGCTGACGCACGGGTCAGTGCCAGCGTACGGGCCAGGAGTAGGCTACGGCGTAGGGTAAGGTGTAGGGCTGGTGGTGGGTTTCCGTTCCGGGCTAGGGTTAGGGTTAGGGAACGGCAAGGCTGAGGGCACAGGTGAGGGTACGGAAACGTGGGAGGGTCAGGCTACGTGCTGACACACGGGTCAGTGCCAGCGTACGGGCCAGGAGTAGGCTACGGCTTGGGGGTAAGTTGTAGGGCTGGTGGTGGGTTTCCGTTCCGGGCTAGGGTTAGGGTTAGGGAACGGCAAGGCTTAGGGCACAGGTGAGGGTACGGAAACGTGGGAGGGTCAGGCTACGTGCTGACGCACGGGTCAGTGCCAGCGTACGGGCCAGGAGTAGGCTACGGCGTAGGGTAAGGTGTAGGGCTGGTGGTGGGTTTCCGTTCCGGGCTAGGGTTAGGGTTACGGAACAGCAAGGCTTAGGGCACAGGTGAGGGTATGGAAACGTGGGAGGGTCAGGCTACGTGGTGACGCACGGGTCAGTGCCAGCGTATGGGCCAGGAGTAGGCTAAGGTGTAGGGTAATGTGTAGGGCTGCTGGTGGGTTTCCGTTCCGGGCTAGGGTTAGGGTTAGGGAACGGCAAGGCTTAGGGCACAGGTGAGGGTACGGAAACGTGGGCGGGTGAGGCTACGTGCTGATGCACGGGTCAGTGCCAGCGTACGGGCCAGGAGTAGGCTACGGCTTGGGGGTAAGGTGTAGGCCTGGCGGTGGGTTTCCGTTCCGGGCTAGGGTTAGGGTTAGGGAACGGCAAGGCTTAGGGCACAGGTGAGGGTACAGAAACGTGGGAGGGTAAGGCTACGTGCTGACGCACGGGTCAGTGGCAGCGTACGGGCCAGGAGTAGGCTACGGCTTGGGGGTAAGGTGTAGGGCTGGTGGTGGTTTTCCGTTCCGGGCTAGGGTTAGGGTTAGGGAACGGCAAGGCTTAGGGCACAGGTGAGGGTACGGAAACGTGGGAGGGTCAGGCTACGTGCTGACGCACGGGTCAGTGCCAGCGTACGGGCCAGTAGTAGGCTAAGGTGTAGTGTAAGGTGTAGGGCTGGTGGTGGTTTTCCGTTCCGGGCTAGGGTTAGGGTTAGGGAACGGCAAGGCTTAGGGCACAGGTGAGGGTATGGAAACGTGGGAGGGTCAGGCTACGTGCTGACGCACGGGTCAGTGCCAGCGTACCGGCCAGGTGTAGGCTACGGCTTCTGGGTAAGGTGTAGGGCTGGTGGTGGGTTTCCGTTCAGGGCTAGGGTTAGGGTTAGGGAACGGCAAGGCTTAGGGCACAGGTGAGGGTACGGAAACGTGGGAGAGTCAGGCTACGTGCTGATGCACGGGTCAGTGCCAGCGTACGGGCCAGGAGTAGGCTACGGCTTGGGGGTAAGTTGTAGGGCTGGTGGTGGGTTTCCGTTCCGGGCTAGGGTTAGGGTTAGGGAACGGCAAGGCTTAGGGCACAGGTGAGGGTACGGAAACGTGGGAGGGTCAGGCTACGTGCTGATGCACGGGTCAGTGCCAGCGTACCGGCCAGGTGTAGGCTACGGCTTGTGGGTAAGGTGTAGGGCTGGTGGTGGGTTTCCATTCCAGGCTAGGTTTAGGGTTAGGGAACGGCAAGGCTTAGGGCACAGGTGAGGGTACAGAAACGTGGGAGGGTCAGGCTACGTGCTGACGCACGGGTCAGTGCCAGCGTACGGGCCAGGAGTAGGCTACGGCGTAGGGTAAGGTGTAGGGCTGGTGGTGGGTTTCCGTTCCGGGCTAGGGTTAGGGTTAGGGAATGGCAAGGCTGAGGGCACAGGTGAGGGTACGGAAACGTGGGAGGGTCAGGCTACGTGCTGATGCACGGGTCAGTGCCAGCGTACCGGCCAGGTGTAGGCTACTGCTTGTGGGTAAGGTGTACGGCTGGTGGTGGGTTTCCGTTCCGGGCTAGGGTTAGGGTTAGGGAACGGCAAGGCTTAGGGCACAGGTGAGGGTACGGAAACGTGGGAGGGTCAGGCTACGTGCTGACGCACGGGTCAGTGCCAGCGTACGGGCCAGGAGTAGGCTACGGCTTGGGGGTAAGGTGTAGGGCTGGTGGTGGGTTTCCGTTCCGGGCTAGGGTTAGGGTTAGGGAACGGCAAGGCTTAGGGCACAGGTGAGGGTACGGAAACGTGGGAGGGTCAGGCTACGTGCTGACGCACGGGTCAGTGCCAGCGTACGGGCCAGGAGTAGGCTACGGCGTAGGGTAAGGTGTAGGGCTGGTGGTGGGTTTCCGTTCCGGGCTAGGGTTAGGGTTAGGGAACGGCAAGGCTTAGGGCACAGGTGAGGGTACGGAAACGTGGGAGGGTCAGGCTACGTGCTGACACACGGGTCAGTGCCAGCGTACGGGTCAGGAGTAGGCTACGGCTTGGGGGTAAGGTGTAGGGGTGGTGGTGGGTTTCCGTTCCGGGCTAGGGTTAGGGTTAGGGAACGGCAAGGCTTAGGGCACAGGTGAGGGTACGGAAACGTGGGAGGGTCTGGCTACGTGCTGACGCACGGGTCAGTGCCAGCGTACGGGCCAGGAGTAGGCTACGGTGTAGGGTAAGGTGTAGGGCTGGTGGTGGGTTTCCGTTCCGTGCTAGGGTTAGGGTTAGGGAACGGCAAGGCTTAGGGCACAGGTGAGGGTACGGAAACGTAGGAGGGTCAGGCTACGTGTTGATGCACGGGTCAGTGCCAGCGTACGGGCCAGGAGTAGGCTACGGCGAAGGGTAAGGTGTAGGGCTGGTGGTGGGTTTCCGTTCCGGGCTAGGGTTACGGTTAGGGAACGGCAAGGCTTAGGGCACAGGTGAGGGTACGGAAACGTGGGAGGGTCAGGCTACGTGCTGACGCACGGGTCAGTGCCAGCGTACCGGCCAGGTATAGGCTACGGCTTGTGGGTAAGGTGTAGGGCTGGTGGTGGGTTTCCGTTCCGGGCTAGGGTTAGGGTTAGGGAACGGCAAGGCTTAGGGCACAGGTGAGGGTACGGAATCGTGGGAGGGTCAGGCTACGTGCTGACGCACGGGTCAGTGCCAGCGTACGGGCCAGGAGTAGGCTACGGCTTGGGGGTAAAGTGTAGGGCTGGTGGTGGGTTTCCGTTCCGGGCTAGGGTTAGGGTTAGGGAACGGCAAGGCTTAGGGCACAGGTGAGGGTACGGAAACGTGGGAGGGTCAGGCTACGTGCTGACGCACGGGTCAGTGCCAGCGTACGGGCCAGGAGTAGGCTACGGCGTAGGGTAAGGTGTAGGGTTGGTGGTGGGTTTCCGTTCGGTGCTAGGGTTAGGGTTAGGGAACGGCAAGGCTTAGGGCACAGGTGAGGGTACGGAAATGTGGGAGGGTCAGGCTACGTGCTGACGCACGGGTCAGTGCCAGCGTACGGGCCAGGAGTAGGCTACGGCTTGGGGGTAAGGTGTAGGGCTGGTGGTGGGTTTCCGTTCCGGGCTAGGCTTAGGGTTAGGGAACGGCAAGGCTTAGGGCATAGGTGAGGGTACGGAAACGTGGGAGGTTCAGGCTACGTGCTGACGTACGGGTCAGTGCCAGCGTACGGGCCAGGAGTAGGCTACGGCGTAGGGTAAGGTGTAGGGCTGGTGGTGGGTTTCCATTCCGGGCTAGGGTTAGGGTTAGGGAACGGCAAGGCTTAGGGCACAGGTGAGGGTACAGAAACGTGGGAGGGTCAGGCTACGTGCTGATGCACGTGTCAGTGCCAGCGTACAGGTCAGGTGTAGGGTACGGTTTGGGGGTAAGTTGTAGGGCTGGTGGTGGGTTTCCGTTCCGGGCTAGGGTTAGGGTTAGGGAACGGCAAGGCTTAGGGCACAGGTGAGGGTATGGAAACGTGGGAGGGTCAGACTACGTGCTGACGCATGGGTCAGTGCCAGCGTACGGGCCTGGAGTAGGCTACAGCGTAGGGTAAAGTGTAGGGCTGGTGGTGGGTTTCCGTTCCGGGCTAGGGTTAGGGTTAGGGAACGGCAAGGCTTAGGGCACAGGTGAGGGTACAGAAACGTGGGAGGGTCAGGCTACGCGCTGACGCATGGGTCAGTGCCAGCGTACGGACCAGGAGTAGGCTACGGCTTGGGGGTAAGGTGTAGGGCTGGCGGTGGGTTTCCGTTCCGGGCTAGGGTTAGGGTTAGGGAACGGCAAGGCTTAGGGCACAGGTGAGGGTACAGAAACGTGGGAGGGTCAGGCTACGTGCTGACTCACGGGTCAGTGCCAGCGTACGGGCCAGGAGTAGGCTACGGCTTGGGGGTAAGGTGTAGGGCTGGTGGTGGTTTTCCGTTCCGGGCTAGGGTTAGGGTTAGGGAACGGCAAGGCTTAGGGCACAGGTGAGGGTACGGAAACGTGGGAGGGTCAGGCTACGTGCTGACGCACGGGTCAGTGCCAGCGTACGGGCCAGGAGTATTCTACAACGTAGGGTAAGGTGTAAGGCTGGTGGTGGGTTTCCGTTCCGGGCTAGGGTTAGGCTTAGGGAACGGCAAGGCTTAGGGCACAGGTGAGGGTACGGAAACGTGGGAGGGTCAGGCTACGTGCTGAGGCACGGGTCAGTGCCAGCGTACCGGCCAGGAGTAGGCTATGGCTTGGGGGTTAGGTGTAGGGCTGGTGGTGGTTTTCCGTTCCGGCCTAGGGTTAGGGTTAGGGAACGGCAAGGCTTAGGGCACAGGTGAGGGTACGGAAACGTGGGAGGGTCAGGCTACGTGCTGACGCACGGGTCAGTGCCAGCGTACGGGCCAGGAGTAGGCTACGGCGTAGGGTAAGGTGTAGGGCTGGTGGTGGGTTTCCGTTCCGGGCTAGGGTTAGGGTTAGGGAACGGCAAGGCTGAGGGCACAGGTGAGGGTACGGAAACATGGGAGGGTCAGACTACGTGCTGACGCACGGGTCAGTGCCAGCGTACGGGCCAGGAGTAGGCTACGGCGTAGGGTAAGGTGTAGGGCTGGTGGTGGGTTTCCGTTCCGGGCTAGGGTTAGGGTTAGGGAACGGCAAGGCTTAGGGCACAGGTGAGGGTACGGAAACGTGGGAGGGTCAGGCTACGTGCTGATGCACGGGTCAGTGCCAGCGTACCGGCCAGGTGTAGGCTACTGCTTGTGGTTAAGTTGTAGGGCTGGTGGTGGGTTCCCGTTCCGGGCTAGGGATAGGGTTAGGGAACGGCAAGGCTTAGGGCACAGGTGAGGGTACGGAAACGTGGGAGGGTCAGGCTACGTGCTGACGCACATGTCAGTGCCAGCGTACAGGCCAGGTGTAGGCTACGGCTTGGGGGTAAGGTGTAGGGCTGGTGGTGGGTTTCCGTTCTGGGCTAGGCTTAGGGTTAGGGAACGGCAAGGCTTAGGGCACAGGTGAGGGTACGGAAACGTGTGAGGGTCAGACTACGTGCTGACGCACGGGTCAGTGCCAGCCTACGGGCCTGGAGTAGGCTACAGCGTAGGGTAAGGTGTAGGGCTGCTGGTGGGTTTCCGTTCCGGGCTAGGGTTAGGGTTAGGGAACGGCAAGGCTTAGGGCACAGGTGAGGGTACAGAAACGTGGGAGGGTCAGGCTACGTGCTGACGCATGGGTCAGTGCCAGCGTACGGGCCAGGAGTAGGCTACGGCTTGGGGGTAAGGTGTAGGGATGGCGGTGGGTTTCCGTTCTGGGCTAGGGTTAGGGTTAGGGAACGGCAAGGCTTAGGGCACAGGTGAGGGTACAGAAACGTGGGAGGGTCAGGCTACGTGCTGACTCACGGGTCAGTGCCAGCGTACGGGCCAGGAGTAGGCTACGGCGTAGGGTAAGGTGTAGGGCTGGTGGTGGGTTTCCGTTCCGGGCTAGGGTTAGGGTTAGGGAACGGCAAGAATGAGGGCACACTTGAGGGTACGGAAACGTGGGAGGGTCAGGCTACGTGCTGACGCACGGGTCAGTGCCAGCGTACGGGCCAGGAGTAGGCTACGGCGTATGGTAAGGTTTAGGGCTGGTGGTGGGTTTCCGTTCCGGGCTAGGGTTAGGGTTAGGGAACGGCAAGGCTTAGGGCACAGGTGAGGGTACAGAAACGTGGGAGGGTCAGGCTACGTGATGATGCACGGGTCAGTGCCAGCGTACCGGCCAGGTGTAGGCTACTCCTTGTGGGTAAGGTGTAGGGCTGGTGGTGGGTTTCCGTTCTTGGCTAGGGTTAGGGTTAGGGAACGGCAAGGCTTAGGGCACAGGTGAGGGTACGGAAACGTGGGAGGGTCAGGCTACGTGCTGACGCACGGGTCAGTGCCAGCGTACGGGCCAGGAGTAGGCTACGGCGTAGGGTAAGGTGTAGGGCTGGTAGTCGGTTTCCATTCCGGGCTAGGGTTAGGGTTAGGGAACGGCAAGGCTTAGGGCACAGGTGAGGGTACGGAAACGTGGGAGGGTCAGACTACGTGCTGACGCATGGGTCAGTGCCAGCGTAAGGGCCTGGAGTAGGCTACGGCTTGGGGGTATGGTGCAGGGCTGGCAGTGGGTTTCCGTTCCGGGCTAGGGTAAGGGTTAGGGAACGGCAAGGCTTAGGGCACAGGTGAGGGTACAGAAACGTGGGAGGGTCAGGCTACGTGCTGACTGACGGGTCAGTGCCAGCGTACGGGCCAGGAGTAGGCTACGGCTTGGGGGTAAGGTGTAGGGCTGGTGGTGGGTTTCCGTTCCGGGCTAGGGTTAGAGTTAGGGAACGGCAAGGCTTAGGGCACAGGTGAGGGTACGGAAACGTGGGAGGGTCAGGCTACGTGCTGACTCACGGGTCAGTGCCAGCGTACGGGCCAGGAGTAGGCTACAACGTAGGGTAAGGTGTAGGGCTGGTGGAGGGTTTCCGTTCTGGGCTAGGGTTAGGGTTAGGGAACGGCAAGGCTTAGGGCACAGGTGAGGGTACGGAAACGTGGGAGGGTCAGGCTACGTGCTGACGCACGGGTCACTGCCAGCGTACGGGCCAGGAGTAAGCTACGGCTTGGGGGTAAGGTGTAGGGCTGGTGGTGGGTTTCCGTTCCGGGCTAGGGTTAGGGTTAGGGAACGGCAAGGCTTAGGGCACAGGTGAGGGTACGGAAACGTGGGAGGGTCAGGCTACGTGCTGATGCACGGGTCAGTGCCAGCGTACCGGCCATGTGTAGGCTACTGCTTGTGGGTAAGGTGTAGGGCTGGTGGTGGGTTTCCGTTCCGGGCTATGGTTAGGGTTAGGGAACGGCAAGGCTTAGGGCACAGGTGAGTGTACGGAAACGTGGGAGGGTCAGGCTACGTGCTGACGCACGGGTCAGTGCCAGCGTACGGGCCAGGAGTAGGCTACGGCTTGGGGGTAAGGTGTAGGGCTGGTGGTGGGTTTCCGTTCCGGGCTAGGGTTAGGGTTAGGGAACGGCAAGGCTTAGGGCACAGGTGAGGGTACGGAAACGTGGGAGGGTCAGGCTACGTGCTGACGCACGGGTCAGTGCCAGCGTACGGGCCAGGAGTAGGCTACGGCGTAGGGTAAGGTGTAGGGCTGGTGGTGGGTTTCCGTTCCGGGCTAGGGTTAGGGTTAGGGAACGGCAAGGCTTAGGGCACAGGTGAGGGTACGGAAACGTGGGAGGGTCAGGCTACGTGCTGACACACGGGTCAGTGCCAGCGTACGGGCCAGGAGTAGGCTACGGCTTGGGGGTAAGGTGTAGGGGTGGTGGTGGGTTTCCGTTCCGGGCTAGGGTTAGGGTTAGGGAACGGCAAGGCTTAGGGCACAGGTGAGGGTACGGAAACGTGGGAGGGTCAGGCTACGTGCTGACGCACGGGTCAGTGCCAGCGTACGGGCCAGGAGTAGGCTACGGTGTAGGGTAAGGTGTAGGGATGGTGGTGGGTTTCCGTTCCGTGCTAGGGTTAGGGTTAGGGAACGGCAAGGCTTAGGGCACAGGTGAGGGTACGGAAACGTAGGAGGGTCAGGCTACGTGCTGATGCACGGGTCAGTGCCAGCGTACGGGCCAGGAGTAGGCTACGGCGAAGGGTAAGGTGTAGGGCTGGTGGTGGGTTTCCGTTCCGGGCTAGGGTTACGGTTAGGGAACGGCAAGGCTTAGGGCACTGGTGAGGGTACGGAAACGTGGGAGGGTCAGGCTACGTGCTGACGCACGGGTCAGTGCCAGCGTACCGGCCAGGTATAGGCTACGGCTTGTGGGTAAGGTGTAGGGCTGGTGGTGGGTTTCCGTTCCGGGCTAGGGTTAGGGTTAGGGAACGGCAAGGCTTAGGGCACAGGTGAGGGTACGGAAACGTGGGAGGGTCAGGCTACGTGCTGACGCACGGGTCAGTGCCAGCGTACGGGCCAGGAGTAGGCTACGGCTTGGGGGTAAATTGTAGGGCTGGTGGTGGGTTTCCGTTCCGGGCTAGGGTTAGGGTTAGGGAACGGCAAGGCTTAGGGCACAGGTGAGGGTACGGAAACGTGGGAGGGTCAGGCTACGTGCTGACGCACGGGTCAGTGCCAGCGTACGGGCCAGGAGTAGGCTACGGCGTAGGGTAAGGTGTAGGGTTGGTGGTGGGTTTCCGTTCGGTGCTAGGGTTAGGGTTAGGGAACGGCAAGGCTTAGGGCACAGGTGAGGGTACGGAAACGTGGGAGGGTCAGGCTACGTGCTGACGCACGGGTCAGTGCCAGCGTACGGGCCAGGAGTAGGCTACGGCTTGGGGGTAAGGTGTAGGGCAGGTGGTGGGTTTCCGTTCCGGGCTAGGCTTAGGGTTAGGGAACGGCAAGGCTTAGGGCACAGGTGAGGGTACGGAAACGTGGGAGGTTCAGGCTACGTGCTGACGTACGGGTCAGTGCCAGCGTACGGGCCAGGAGTAGGCTACGGCGTAGGGTAAGGTGTAGGGCTGGTGGTGGGTTTCCATTCCGGGCTAGGGTTAGGGTTAGGGAACGGCAAGGCTTAGGGCACAGGTGAGGGTACAGAAACGTGGGAGGGTCAGGCTACGTGCTGATGCACGTGTCAGTGCCAGCGTACAGGTCAGGTGTAGGCTACGGTTTGGGGGTAAGGTGTAGGGCTGGTGGTGGGTTTCCGTTCCGGGCTAGTGTTAGGGTTAGGGAACGGCAAGGCTTAGGGCACAGGTGAGGGAATGGAAACGTGGGAGGGTCAGACTACGTGCTGACGCATGGGTCAGTGCCAGCGTACGGGCCTGGAGTAGGCTACAGCGTAGGGTAAAGTGTAGGGCTGGTGGTGGGTTTCCGTTCCGGGCTAGGGTTAGGGTTAGGGAACGGCAAGGCTTAGGGCACAGGTGAGGGTACAGAAACGTGGGAGGGTCAGGCTACGCGCTGACGCATGGGTCAGTGCCAGCGTACGGGCCAGGAGTAGGCTACGGCTTGGGGGTAAGGTGTAGGGCTGGCAGTGGGTTTCCGTTCCGGGCTAGGGTTAGGGTTAGGGAACGGCAAGGCTTAGGGCACAGGTGAGGGTACGGAAACGTGGGAGGGTCAGGCTACGTGCTGATGCACGGGTCAGTGCCAGCGTACGGGCCAGGAGTAGGCTACGGCTTGGGGGTTAGGTGTAGGGCTGGTGGTGGGTTTCCGTTCCGGGCTAGGGTTAGGGTTAGGGAACGGCAAGGCTTAGGGCACAGGTGAGGGTACGGAAACGTGGGAGGGTCAGGCTACGTGCTGACTCACGGGTCAGTGCCAGCGTACGGGCCAGGAGTAGGCTACAACGTAGGGTAAGGTGTAGGGCTGGTGGTGGGTCTCCGTTCTGGGCTAGGGTTAGGGTTAGGGAACGGCAAGGCTTAGGGCACAGGTGAGGGTACGGAAACGTGGGAGGGTCAGGCTACGTGCTGACTCACGGGTCAGTGCCAGCGTATGGGCCAGGAGTAGGCTACAACGTAGGGTAAGGTGTAGGGCTGGTGGTGGGTTTCCGTTCCGGGCTAGGGTTAGGGTTAGGGAACGGCAAGGCTGAGGGCACACGTGAGGGTACGGAAACGTGGGAGGGTCAGGCTACGTGCTGACGCACGGGTCAGTGCCAGCGTACGGGCCAGGAGTAGGCTACGGCGTATGGTAAGGTTTAGGGCTGGTGGTGGGTTTCCGTTCCGGGCTAGGGTTAGGGTTAGGGAACGGCAAGGCTTAGGGCACAGGTGAGGGTACAGAAACGTGGGAGGGTCAGGCTACGTGCTGATGCACGGGTCAGTGCCAGCGTACCGGCCAGGTGTAGGCTACTCCTTGTGGGTAAGGTGTAGGGCTGGTGGTGGGTTTCCGTTCTGGGCTAGGGTTAGGGTTAGGGAACGGCAAGGCTTAGGGCACAGGTGAGGGTACGGAAACGTGGGAGGGTCAGGCTACGTGCTGACGCACGGGTCAGTGCCAGCGTACGGGCCAGGAGTAGGCTACGGCGTAGGGTAAGGTGTAGGGCTGGTAGTCGGTTTCCATTCCGGGCTAGGGTTAGGGTTAGGGAACGGCAAGGCTTAGGGCACAGGTGAGGGTACGGAAACGTGGGAGGGTCAGACTACGTGCTGACGCATGGGTCAGTGCCAGCGTACGGGCCTGGAGTAGGCTACGGCTTGGGGGTATGGTGCAGGGCTGGCAGTGGGTTTCCGTTCCGGGCTAGGGTAAGGGTTAGGGAACGGCAAGGCTTAGGGCACAGGTGAGGGTACAGAAACGTGGGAGGGTCAGGCTACGTGCTGACTGACGGGTCAGTGCCAGCGTACGGGCCAGGAGTAGGCTACGGCTTGGGGGTAAGGTGTAGGGCTGGTGGTGGGTTTCCGTTCCGGGCTAGGGTTAGGGTTAGGGAACGGCAAGGCTTAGGGCACAGGTGAGGGTACGGAAACGTGGGAGGGTCAGGCTACGTGCTGACTCACGGGTCAGTGCCAGCGTACGGGCCAGGAGTAGGCTACAACGTAGGGTAAGGTGTAGGGCTGGTGGTGGGTTTCCGTTCTGGGCTAGGGTTAGGGTTAGGGAACGGCAAGGCTTAGGGCACAGGTGAGGGTACGGAAACGTGGGAGGGTCAGGCTACGTGCTGACGCACGGGTCAGTGCCAGCGTACGGGCCAGGAGTAGGCTACAACGTAGGGTAAAGTGTAGGGCTGGTGGTGGGTTTCCGTTCTGGGCTAGGGTTAGGGTTAGGGAACGGCAAGGCTTAGGGCACAGGTGAGGGTACGGAAACGTGGGAGGGTCAGGCTACGTGCTGACGCACGGGTCATTGCCAGCGTACCGGCCAGGAGTAGGCTACGGCTTGGGGGTAAGCTTTAGGGCTGGTGGTGGGTTTCCGTTCCGGGCTAGGGTTAGGCTTAGGGAACGGCAAGGCTTAGGGCACAGGTGAGGGTACGGAAACGTGGGAGGGTCAGGCTACGTGCTGACGCACGGGTCAGTGCCAGCGTACGGGCCAGGAGTAGGCTACGGCTTGGGGGTAAGTTGTAGGGCTGGTGGTGGGTTTCCGTTCCGGGCTAGGGTTAGGGTTAGGGAACGGCAAGGCTTAGGGCACAGGTGAGGGTACGGAAACGTGGGAGGGTCAGGCTACGTGCTGATGCACGGGTCAGTGCCAGCGTACCGGCCAGGTGTAGGCTACGGCTTGTGGGTAAGGTGTAGGGCTGGTGGTGGGTTTCCATTCCAGGCTAGGTTTAGGGTTAGGGAACGGCAAGGCTTAGGGCACAGGTGAGGGTACAGAAACGTGGGAGGGTCAGGCTACGTGCTGACGCACGGGTCAGTGCCAGCGTACGGGCCAGGAGTAGGCTACGGCGTAGGGTAAGGTGTAGGGCTGGTGGTGGGTTTCCGTTCCGGGCTAGGGTTAGGGTTAGGGAATGGCAAGGCTGAGGGCACAGTTGAGGGTACGGAAACGTGGGAGGGTCAGGCTACGTGCTGATGCACGGGTCAGTGCCAGCGTACCGGCCAGGTGTAGGCTACTGCTTGTGGGTAAGGTGTACGGCTGGTGGTGGGTTTCCGTTCCGGGCTAGGGTTAGGGTTAGGGAACGGCAAGGCTTAGGGCACAGGTGAGGGTACGGAAACGTGGGAGGGTCAGGCTACGTGCTGACGCACGGGTCAGTGCCAGCGTACGGGCCAGGAGTAGGCTACGGCTTGGGGGTAAGGTGTAGGGCTGGTGGTGGGTTTCCGTTCCGGGCTAGGGTTAGGGTTAGGGAACGGCAAGGCTTAGGGCACAGGTGAGGGTACGGAAACGTGGGAGGGTCAGGCTACGTGCTGACGCACGGGTCAGTGCCAGCGTACGGGCCAGGAGTAGGCTACGGCGTAGGGTAAGGTGTAGGGCTGGTGGTGGGTTTCCGTTCCGGGCTAGGGTTAGGGTTAGGGAACGGCAAGGCTTAGGGCACAGGTGAGGGTACGGAAACGTGGGAGGGTCAGGCTACGTGCTGACACACGGGTCAGTGCCAGCGTACGGGTCAGGAATAGGCTACGGCTTGGGGGTAAGGTGTAGGGGTGGTGGTGGGTTTCCGTTCCGGGCTAGGGTTAGGGTTAGGGAACGGCAAGGCTTAGGGCACAGGTGAGGGTACGGAAACGTGGGAGGGTCTGGCTACGTGCTGACGCACGGGTCAGTGCCAGCGTACGGGCCAGGAGTAGGCTACGGTGTAGGGTAAGGTGTAGGGCTGGTGGTGGGTTTCCGTTCCGTGCTAGGGTTAGGGTTAGGGAACGGCAAGGCTTAGGGCACAGGTGAGGGTACGGAAACGTAGGAGGGTCAGGCTACGTGCTGATGCACGGGTCAGTGCCAGCGTACGGGCCAGGAGTAGGCTACGGCGAAGGGTAAGGTGTAGGGCTGGTGGTGGGTTTCCGTTCCGGGCTAGGGTTACGGTTAGGGAACGGCAAGGCTTAGGGCACAGGTGAGGGTACGGAAACGTGGGAGGGTCAGGCTACGTGCTGACGCACGGGTCAGTGCCAGCGTACCGGCCAGGTATAGGCTACGGCTTGTGGGTAAGGTGTAGGGCTGGTGGTGGGTTTCCGTTCCGGGCTAGGGTTAGGGTTAGGGAACGGCAAGGCTTAGGGCACAGGTGAGGGTACGGAAACGTGGGAGGGTCAGGCTACGTGCTGACGCACGGGTCAGTGCCAGCGTACGGGCCAGGAGTAGGCTACGGCTTGGGGGTAAAGTGTAGGGCTGGTGGTGGGTTTCCGTTCCGGGCTAGGGTTAGGGTTAGGGAACGGCAAGGCTTAGGGCACAGGTGAGGGTACGGAAACGTGGGAGGGTCAGGCTACGTGCTGACGCACGGGTCAGTGCCAGCGTACGGGCCAGGAGTAGGCTACGGCGTAGGGTAAGGTGTAGGGTTGGTGGTGGGTTTCCGTTCGGTGCTAGGGTTAGGGTTAGGGAACGGCAAGGCTTAGGGCACAGGTGAGGGTACGGAAATGTGGGAGGGTCAGGCTACGTGCTGACGCACGGGTCAGTGCCAGCGTACGGGCCAGGAGTAGGCTACGGCTTGGGGGTAAGGTGTAGGGCTGGTGGTGGGTTTCCGTTCCGGGCTAGGCTTAGGGTTAGGGAACGGCAAGGCTTAGGGCACAGGTGAGGGTACGGAAACGTGGGAGGTTCAGGCTACGTGCTGACGTACGGGTCAGTGCCAGCGTACGGGCCAGGAGTAGGCTACGGCGTAGGGTAAGGTGTAGGGCTGGTGGTGGGTTTCCATTCCGGGCTAGGGTTAGGGTTAGGGAACGGCAAGGCTTAGGGCACAGGTGAGGGTACAGAAACGTGGGAGGGTCAGGCTACGTGCTGATGCACGTGTCAGTGCCAGCGTACAGGTCAGGTGTAGGGTACGGTTTGGGGGTAAGTTGTAGGGCTGGTGGTGGGTTTCCGTTCCGGGCTAGGGTTAGGGTTAGGGAACGGCAAGGCTTAGGGCACAGGTGAGGGTATGGAAACGTGGGAGGGTCAGACTACGTGCTGACGCATGGGTCAGTGCCAGCGTACGGGCCTGGAGTAGGCTACAGCGTAGGGTAAAGTGTAGGGCTGGTGGTGGGTTTCCGTTCCGGGCTAGGGTTAGGGTTAGGGAACGGCAAGGCTTAGGGCACAGGTGAGGGTACAGAAACGTGGGAGGGTCAGGCTACGCGCTGACGCATGGGTCAGTGCCAGCGTACGGGCCAGGAGTAGGCTACGGCTTGGGGGTAAGGTGTAGGGCTGGCGGTGGGTTTCCGTTCCGGGCTAGGGTTAGGGTTAGGGAACGGCAAGGCTTAGGGCACAGGTGAGGGTACAGAAACGTGGGAGGGTCAGGCTACGTGCTGACTCACGGGTCAGTGCCAGCGTACGGGCCAGGAGTAGGCTACGGCTTGGGGGTAAGGTGTAGGGCTGGTGGTGGTTTTCCGTTCCGGGCTAGGGTTAGGGTTAGGGAACGGCAAGGCTTAGGGCACAGGTGAGGGTACGGAAACGTGGGAGGGTCAGGCTACGTGCTGACGCACGGGTCAGTGCCAGCGTACGGGCCAGGAGTATTCTACAACGTAGGGTAAGGTGTAAGGCTGGTGGTGGGTTTCCGTTCCGGGCTAGGGTTAGGCTTAGGGAACGGCAAGGCTTAGGGCACAGGTGAGGGTACGGAAACGTGGGAGGGTCAGGCTACGTGCTGAGGCACGGGTCAGTGCCAGCGTACCGGCCAGGAGTAGGCTATGGCTTGGGGGTTAGGTGTAGGGCTGGTGGTGGTTTTCCGTTCCGGCCTAGGGTTAGGGTTAGGGAACGGCAAGGCTTAGGGCACAGGTGAGGGTACGGAAACGTGGGAGGGTCAGGCTACGTGCTGACGCACGGGTCAGTGCCAGCGTACGGGCCAGGATTAGGCTACGGCTTGGGGGTAAGTTGTAGGGCTGGTGGTAGGTTTCCGTTCCGGGCTAGGGTTAGGGTTAGGGAACGGCAAGGCTTAGGGCACAGGTGAGCGTACGGAAACGTGGGAGGGTCAGGCTACGTGCTGACGCACGGGTCAGTGCCAGCGTACGGGCCAGGAGTAGGCTACGGCGTAGGGTAAGGTGTAGGGTTGGTGGTGGGTTTCCGTTCCGTGCTAGGGTTAGGGTTAGGGAACGGCAAGGCTTAGGGCACAGGTGAGGGTACGGAAACGTGGGAGGGTCAGGCTACGTGCTGACGCACGGGTCAGTGCCAGCGTACGGGCCAGGAGTAGGCTACGGCGTAGGGTAAGGTGTAGGGCTGGTGGTGGGTTTCCGTTCCGGGCTAGGGTTAGGGTTAGGGAACGGCAAGGCTGAGGGCACAGGTGAGGGTACGGAAACATGGGAGGGTCAGACTACGTGCTGACGCACGGGTCAGTGCCAGCGTACGGGCCAGGAGTAGGCTACGGCGTAGGGTAAGGTGTAGGGCTGGTGGTGGGTTTCCGTTCCGGGCTAGGGTTAGGGTTAGGGAACGGCAAGGCTTAGGGCACAGGTGAGGGTACGGAAACGTGGGAGGGTCAGGCTACGTGCTGATGCACGGGTCAGTGCCAGCGTACCGGCCAGGTGTAGGCTACTGCTTGTGGTTAAGTTGTAGGGCTGGTGGTGGGTTCCCGTTCCGGGCTAGGGATAGGGTTAGGGAACGGCAAGGCTTAGGGCACAGGTGAGGGTACGGAAACGTGGGAGGGTCAGGCTACGTGCTGACGCACATGTCAGTGCCAGCGTACAGGCCAGGTGTAGGCTACGGCTTGGGGGTAAGGTGTAGGGCTGGTGGTGGGTTTCCGTTCTGGGCTAGGCTTAGGGTTAGGGAACGGCAAGGCTTAGGGCACAGGTGAGGGTACGGAAACGTGGGAGGGTCAGACTACGTGCTGACGCACGGGTCAGTGCCAGCCTACGGGCCTGGAGTAGGCTACAGCGTAGGGTAAGGTGTAGGGCTGCTGGTGGGTTTCCGTTCCGGGCTAGGGTTAGGGTTAGGGAACGGCAAGGCTTAGGGCACAGGTGAGGGTACAGAAACGTGGGAGGGTCAGGCTACGTGCTGACGCATGGGTCAGTGCCAGCGTACGGGCCAGGAGTAGGCTACGGCTTGGGGGTAAGGTGTAGGGATGGCGGTGGGTTTCCGTTCCGGGCTAGGGTTAGGGTTAGGGAACGGCAAGGCTTAGGGCACAGGTGAGGGTACAGAAACGTGGGAGGGTCAGGCTACGTGCTGACTCACGGGTCAGTGCCAGCGTACGGGCCAGGAGTAGGCTACGGCGTAGGGTAAGGTGTAGGGCTGGTGGTGGGTTTCCGTTCCGGGCTAGGGTTAGGGTTAGGGAACGGCAAGGCTGAGGGCACACTTGAGGGTACGGAAACGTGGGAGGGTCAGGCTACGTGCTGACGCACGGGTCAGTGCCAGCGTACGGGCCAGGAGTAGGCTACGGCGTATGGTAAGGTTTAGGGCTGGTGGTGGGTTTCCGTTCCGGGCTAGGGTTAGGGTTAGGGAACGGCAAGGCTTAGGGCACAGGTGAGGGTACAGAAACGTGGGAGGGTCAGGCTACGTGATGATGCACGGGTCAGTGCCAGCGTACCGGCCAGGTGTAGGCTACTCCTTGTGGGTAAGGTGTAGGGCTGGTGGTGGGTTTCCGTTCTTGGCTAGGGTTAGGGTTAGGGAACGGCAAGGCTTAGGGCACAGGTGAGGGTACGGAAACGTGGGAGGGTCAGGCTACGTGCTGACGCACGGGTCAGTGCCAGCGTACGGGCCAGGAGTAGGCTACGGCGTAGGGTAAGGTGTAGGGCTGGTAGTCGGTTTCCATTCCGGGCTAGGGTTAGGGTTAGGGAACGGCAAGGCTTAGGGCACAGGTGAGGGTACGGAAACGTGGGAGGGTCAGACTACGTGCTGACGCATGGGTCAGTGCCAGCGTAAGGGCCTGGAGTAGGCTACGGCTTGGGGGTATGGTGCAGGGCTGGCAGTGGGTTTCCGTTCCGGGCTAGGGTAAGGGTTAGGGAACGGCAAGGCTTAGGGCACAGGTGAGGGTACAGAAACGTGGGAGGGTCAGGCTACGTGCTGACTGACGGGTCAGTGCCAGCGTACGGGCCAGGAGTAGGCTACGGCTTGGGGGTAAGGTGTAGGGCTGGTGGTGGGTTTCCGTTCCGGGCTAGGGTTAGAGTTAGGGAACGGCAAGGCTTAGGGCACAGGTGAGGGTACGGAAACGTGGGAGGGTCAGGCTACGTGCTGACTCACGGGTCAGTGCCAGCGTACGGGCCAGGAGTAGGCTACAACGTAGGGTAAGGTGTAGGGCTGGTGGAGGGTTTCCGTTCTGGGCTAGGGTTAGGGTTAGGGAACGGCAAGGCTTAGGGCACAGGTGAGGGTACGGAAACGTGGGAGGGTCAGGCTACGTGCTGACGCACGGGTCACTGCCAGCGTACGGGCCAGGAGTAAGCTACGGCTTGGGGGTAAGGTGTAGGGCTGGTGGTGGGTTTCCGTTCCGGGCTAGGGTTAGGGTTAGGGAACGGCAAGGCTTAGGGCACAGGTGAGGGTACGGAAACGTGGGAGGGTCAGGCTACGTGCTGATGCACGGGTCAGTGCCAGCGTACCGGCCAAGTGTAGGCTACTGCTTGTGGGTAAGGTGTAGGGCTGGTGGTGGGTTTCCGTTCCGGGCTATGGTTAGGGTTAGGGAACGGCAAGGCTTAGGGCACAGGTGAGTGTACGGAAACGTGGGAGGGTCAGGCTACGTGCTGACGCACGGGTCAGTGCCAGCGTACGGGCCAGGAGTAGGCTACGGCTTGGGGGTAAGGTGTAGGGCTGGTGGTGGGTTTCCGTTCCGGGCTAGGGTTAGGGTTAGGGAACGGCAAGGCTTAGGGCACAGGTGAGGGTACGGAAACGTGGGAGGGTCAGGCTACGTGCTGACGCACGGGTCAGTGCCAGCGTACGGGCCAGGAGTAGGCTACGGCGTAGGGTAAGGTGTAGGGCTGGTGGTGGGTTTCCGTTCCGGGCTAGGGTTAGGGTTAGGGAACGGCAAGGCTTAGGGCACAGGTGAGGGTACGGAAACGTGGGAGGGTCAGGCTACGTGCTGACACACGGGTCAGTGCCAGCGTACGGGCCAGGAGTAGGCTACGGCTTGGGGGTAAGGTGTAGGGGTGGTGGTGGGTTTCCGTTCCGGGCTAGGGTTAGGGTTAGGGAACGGCAAGGCTTAGGGCACAGGTGAGGGTACGGAAACGTGGGAGGGTCAGGCTACGTGCTGACGCACGGGTCAGTGCCAGCGTACGGGCCAGGAGTAGGCTACGGTGTAGGGTAAGGTGTAGGGCTGGTGGTGGGTTTCCGTTCCGTGCTAGGGTTAGGGTTAGGGAACGGCAAGGCTTAGGGCACAGGTGAGGGTACGGAAACGTAGGAGGGTCAGGCTACGTGCTGATGCACGGGTCAGTGCCAGCGTACGGGCCAGGAGTAGGCTACGGCGAAGGGTAAGGTGTAGGGCTGGTGGTGGGTTTCCGTTCCGGGCTAGGGTTACGGTTAGGGAACGGCAAGGCTTAGGGCACTGGTGAGGGTACGGAAACGTGGGAGGGTCAGGCTACGTGCTGACGCACGGGTCAGTGCCAGCGTACCGGCCAGGTATAGGCTACGGCTTGTGGGTAAGGTGTAGGGCTGGTGGTGGGTTTCCGTTCCGGGCTAGGGTTAGGGTTAGGGAACGGCAAGGCTTAGGGCACAGGTGAGGGTACGGAAACGTGGGAGGGTCAGGCTACGTGCTGACGCACGGGTCAGTGCCAGCGTACGGGCCAGGAGTAGGCTACGGCTTGGGGGTAAATTGTAGGGCTGGTGGTGGGTTTCCGTTCCGGGCTAGGGTTAGGGTTAGGGAACGGCAAGGCTTAGGGCACAGGTGAGGGTACGGAAACGTGGGAGGGTCAGGCTACGTGCTGACGCACGGGTCAGTGCCAGCGTACGGGCCAGGAGTAGGCTACGGCGTAGGGTAAGGTGTAGGGTTGGTGGTGGGTTTCCGTTCGGTGCTAGGGTTAGGGTTAGGGAACGGCAAGGCTTAGGGCACAGGTGAGGGTACGGAAACGTGGGAGGGTCAGGCTACGTGCTGACGCACGGGTCAGTGCCAGCGTACGGGCCAGGAGTAGGCTACGGCTTGGGGGTAAGGTGTAGGGCTGGTGGTGGGTTTCCGTTCCGGGCTAGGCTTAGGGTTAGGGAACGGCAAGGCTTAGGGCACAGGTGAGGGTACGGAAACGTGGGAGGTTCAGGCTATGTGCTGACGTACGGGTCAGTGCCAGCGTACGGGCCAGGAGTAGGCTACGGCGTAGGGTAAGGTGTAGGGCTGGTGGTGGGTTTCCATTCCGGGCTAGGGTTAGGGTTAGGGAACGGCAAGGCTTAGGGCACAGGTGAGGGTACAGAAACGTGGGAGGGTCAGGCTACGTGCTGATGCACGTGTCAGTGCCAGCGTACAGGTCAGGTGTAGGCTACGGTTTGGGGGTAAGGTGTAGGGCTGGTGGTGGGTTTCCGTTCCGGGCTAGTGTTAGGGTTAGGGAACGGCAAGGCTTAGGGCACAGGTGAGGGAATGGAAACGTGGGAGGGTCAGACTACGTGCTGACGCATGGGTCAGTGCCAGCGTACGGGCCTGGAGTAGGCTACAGCGTAGGGTAAAGTGTAGGGCTGGTGGTGGGTTTCCGTTCCGGGCTAGGGTTAGGGTTAGGGAACGGCAAGGCTTAGGGCACAGGTGAGGGTACAGAAACGTGGGAGGGTCAGGCTACGCGCTGACGCATGGGTCAGTGGCAGCGTACGGGCCAGGAGTAGGCTACGGCTTGGGGGTAAGGTGTAGGGCTGGCAGTGGGTTTCCGTTCCGGGCTAGGGTTAGGGTTAGGGAACGGCAAGGCTTAGGGCACAGGTGAGGGTACGGAAACGTGGGAGGGTCAGGCTACGTGCTGATGCACGGGTCAGTGCCAGCGTACGGGCCAGGAGTAGGCTACGGCTTGGGGGTAAGGTGTAGGGCTGGTGGTGGGTTTCCGTTCCGGGCTAGCGTTAGGGTTAGGGAACGGCAAGGCTTAGGGCACAGGTGAGGGTACGGAAACGTGGGAGGGTCAGGCTACGTGCTGACTCACGGGTCAGTGCCAGCGTACGGGCCAGGAGTAGGCTACAACGTAGGGTAAGGTGTAGGGCTGGTGGTGGGTCTCCGTTCTGGGCTAGGGTTAGGGTTAGGGAACGGCAAGGCTTAGGGCACAGGTGAGGGTACGGAAACGTGGGAGGGTCAGGCTACGTGCTGACTCACGGGTCAGTGCCAGCGTATGGGCCAGGAGTAGGCTACAACGTAGGGTAAGGTGTAGGGCTGGTGGTAGGTTTCCGTTCCGGGCTAGGGTTAGGGTTAGGGAACGGCAAGGCTGAGGGCACACGTGAGGGTACGGAAACGTGGGAGGGTCAGGCTACGTGCTGACGCACGGGTCAGTGCCAGCGTACGGGCCAGGAGTAGGCTACGGCGTATGGTAAGGTTTAGGGCTGGTGGTGGGTTTCCGTTCCGGGCTAGGGTTAGGGTTAGGGAACGGCAAGGCTTAGGGCACAGGTGAGGGTACAGAAACGTGGGAGGGTCAGGCTACGTGCTGATGCACGGGTCAGTGCCAGCGTACCGGCCAGGTGTAGGCTACTCCTTGTGGGTAAGGTGTAGGGCTGGTGGTGGGTTTCCGTTCTGGGCTAGGGTTAGGGTTAGGGAACGGCAAGGCTTAGGGCACAGGTGAGGGTACGGAAACGTGGGAGGGTCAGGCTACGTGCTGACGCACGGGTCAGTGCCAGCGTACGGGCCAGGAGTAGGCTACGGCGTAGGGTAAGGTGTAGGGCTGGTAGTCGGTTTCCATTCCGGGCTAGGGTTAGGGTTAGGGAACGGCAAGGCTTAGGGCACAGGTGAGGGTACGGAAACGTGGGAGGGTCAGACTACGTGCTGACGCATGGGTCAGTGCCAGCGTACGGGCCTGGAGTAGGCTACGGCTTGGGGGTATGGTGCAGGGCTGGCAGTGGGTTTCCGTTCCGGGCTAGGGTAAGGGTTAGGGAACGGCAAGGCTTAGGGCACAGGTGAGGGTACAGAAACGTGGGAGGGTCAGGCTACGTGCTGACTGACGGGTCAGTGCCAGCGTACGGGCCAGGAGTAGGCTACGGCTTGGGGGTAAGGTGTAGGGCTGGTGGTGGGTTTCCGTTCCGGGCTAGGGTTAGGGTTAGGGAACGGCAAGGCTTAGGGCACAGGTGAGGGTACGGAAACGTGGGAGGGTCAGGCTACGTGCTGACTCACGGGTCAGTGCCAGCGTACGGGCCAGGAGTAGGCTACAACGTAGGGTAAGGTGTAGGGCTGGTGGTGGGTTTCCGTTCTGGGCTAGGGTTAGGGTTAGGGAACGGCAAGGCTTAGGGCACAGGTGAGGGTACGGAAACGTGGGAGGGTCAGGCTACGTGCTGACGCACGGGTCAGTGCCAGCGTACGGGCCAGGAGTAGGCTACAACGTAGGGTAAAGTGTAGGGCTGGTGGTGGGTTTCCGTTCTGGGCTAGGGTTAGGGTTAGGGAACGGCAAGGCTTAGGGCACAGGTGAGGGTACGGAAACGTGGGAGGGTCAGGCTACGTGCTGACGCACGGGTCATTGCCAGCGTACCGGCCAGGAGTAGGCTACGGCTTGGGGGTAAGCTTTAGGGCTGGTGGTGGGTTTCCGTTCCGGGCTAAGGTTAGGCTTAGGGAACGGCAAGGCTTAGGGCACAGGTGAGGGTACGGAAACGTGGGAGGGTCAGGCTACGTGCTGACGCACGGGTCAGTGCCAGCGTACGGGCCAGGAGTAGGCTACGGCTTGGGGGTAAGTTGTAGGGCTGGTGGTGGGTTTCCGTTCCGGGCTAGGGTTAGGGTTAGGGAACGGCAAGGCTTAGGGCACAGGTGAGGGTACGGAAACGTGGGAGGGTCAGGCTACGTGCTGACGCACGGGTCAGTGCCAGCGTACGGGCCAGGAGTAGGCTACGGCGTAGGGTAAGGTGTAGGGCTGGTGGTGGGTTTCCGTTCCGGGCTAGGGTTAGGGTTACGGAACGGCAAGGCTTAGGGCACAGATGAGGGTATGGAAACGTGGGAGGGTCAGGCTACGTGCTGACGCACGGGTCAGTGCCAGCGTACGGGCCAGGAGTAGGCTAAGGTGTAGGGTAATGTGTAGGGCTGGTGGTGGGTTTCCGTTCCGGGCTAGGGTTAGGGTTAGGGAACGGCAAGGCTTAGGGCACAGGTGAGGGTACGGAAACGTGGGCGGGTGAGGCTACGTGCTGATGCACGGGTCAGTGCCAGCGTACGGGCCAGGAGTAGGCTACGGCTTGGGGGTAAGGTGTAGGGCTGGTGGTGGGTTTCCGTTCCGGGCTAGGGTTAGGGTTAGGGAACGGCAAGGCTTAGGGCACAGGTGAGGGTACGGAAACGTGGGAGGGTCAGGCTACGTGCTGATGCACGGGTCAGTGCCAGCGTACCGGCCAAGTGTAGGCTACTGCTTGTGGGTAAGGTGTAGGGCTGGTGGTGGGTTTCCGTTCCGGGCTAGGGTTGGGGTTAGGGAACGGCAAGGCTTAGGGCACAGGTGAGTGTACGGAAACGTTGGAGGGTCAGGCTACGTGCTGACGCACGGGTCAGTGCCAGCGTACGGGCCAGGAGTAGGCTACGGCTTGGGGGTAAGGTGTAGGGCTGGTGGTGGGTTTCCGTTCCGGGCTAGGGTTAGGGTTAGGGAACGGCAAGGCTTAGGGCACAGGTGAGGGTACGGAAACGTGGGAGGGTCAGGCTACGTGCTGACGCACGGGTCAGTGCCAGCGTACGGGCCAGGAGTAGGCTACGGCGTAGGGTAAGGTGTAGGGCTGGTGGTGGGTTTCCGTTCCGGGCTAGGGTTAGGGTTAGGGAACGGCAAGGCTTAGGGCACAGGTGAGGGTACGGAAACGTGGGAGGGTCAGGCTACGTGCTGACACACGGGTCAGTGCCAGCGTACGGGCCAGGAGTAGGCTACGGCTTGGGGGTAAGGTGTAGGGGTGGTGGTGGGTTTCCGTTCCGGGCTAGGGTTAGGGTTAGGGAACGGCAAGGCTTAGGGCACAGGTGAGGGTACGGAAACGTGGGAGGGTCAGGCTACGTGCTGACGCACGTTTTAGTGCCAGCGTACGGGCCAGGAGTAGGCTACGGTGTAGGGTAAGGTGTAGGGCTGGTGGTGGGTTTCCGTTCCGTGCTAGGGTTACGGTTAGGGAACGGCAAGGCTTAGGGCACAGGTGAGGGTACGGAAACGTAGGAGGGTCAGGCTACGTGCTGATGCACGGGTCAGTGCCAGCGTACGGGCCAGGAGTAGGCTACGGCGAAGGGTAAGGTGTAGGGTTGGTGGTGGGTTTCCGTTCCGGGCTAGGGTTACGGTTAGGGAACGGCAAGGCTTAGGGCACTGGTGAGGGTACGGAAACGTGGGAGGGTCAGGCTACGTGCTGACGCACGGGTCAGTGCCAGCGTACCGGCCAGGTATAGGCTACGGCTTGTGGGTAAGGTGTAGGGCTGGTGGTGGGTTTCCGTTCTGGGCTAGGGTTAGGGTTAGGGAACGGCAAGGCTTAGGGCACAGGTGAGGGTACGGAAACGTGGGAGGGTCAGGCTACGTGCTGACGCACGGGTCAGTGCCAGCGTAAGGGCCAGGAGTAGGCTACGGCTTGGGGGTAAATTGTAGGGCTGGTGGTGGGTTTCCGTTCCGGGCTAGGGTTAGGGTTTGGGAACGGCAAGGCTTAGGGCACAGGTGAGGGTACGGAAACGTGGGAGGGTCAGGCTACGTGCTGACGCACGGGTCAGTGCCAGCGTACGGGCCAGGAGTAGGCTACGGCGTATGGTAAGGTGTAGGGTTGGTGGTGGGTTTCCGTTCCGTGCTAGGGTTAGGGTTAGGGAACGGCAAGGCTTAGGGCACAGGTGAGGGTACGGAAACGTGGGAGGGTCAGGCTACGTGCTGACGCACGGGTCAGTGCCAGCGTACGGGCCAGGAGTAGGCAACGGCTTGGGGGTAAGGTGTAGGGCTGGTGGTGGGTTTCCGTTCCGGGCTAGGCTTAGGGTTAGGGAACGGCAAGGCTTAGGGCACAGGTGAGGGTACGGAAACGTGGGAGGTTCAGGCTACGTGCTGACGTACGGGTCAGTGCCAGCGTACGGGCCAGGAGTAGGCTACGGCGTAGGGTAAGGTGTAGGGCTGGTGGTGGGTTTCCATTCCGGGCTAGGGTTAGGGTTAGGGAACGGCAAGGCTTAGGGCACAGGTGAGGGTACAGAAACGTGGGAGGGTCAGGCTACGTGCTGATGCACGTGTCAGTGCCAGCGTACAGGTCAGGTGTAGGCTACGGTTTGGGGGTAAGGTGTAGGGCTGGTGGTGGGTTTCCGTTCCGGGCTAGGGTTAGGGTTAGGGAACGGCAAGGCTTAGGGCACAGGTGAGGGTATGGAAACGTGGGAGTGTCAGACTACGTGCTGACGCATGGGTCAGTGCCAGCGTACGGGCCTGGATTAGGCTACAGCGTAGGGTAAAGTGTAGGGCTGGTGGTGGGTTTCCGTTCCGGGCTAGGGTTAGGGTTAGGGAACTGCAAGGCTTAGGGCACAGGTGAGGGTACAGAAACGTGGGAGGGTCAGGCTACGCGCTGACGCATGGGTCAGTGCCAGCGTACGGGCCAGGAGTAGGCTACGGCTTGGGGGTAAGGTGTAGGGCTGGCAGTGGGTTTCCGTTCCGGGCTAGGGTTAGGGTTAGGGAACGGCAAGGCTTAGGGCACAGGTGAGGGTACGGAAACGTGGGAGGGTCAGGCTACGTGCTGATGCACGGGTCAGTGCCAGCATACGGGCCAGGAGTAGGCTACGGCTTGGGGGTAAGGTGTAGGGCTGGTGGTGGGTTTCCGTTCCGGGCTAGGGTTAGGGTTAGGGAACGGCAAGGCTTAGGGCACAGGTGAGGGTACGGAAACGTGGGAGGGTCAGGCTACGTGCTGACTCACGGGTCAGTGCCAGCGTACGGGCCAGGAGTAGGCTACAACGTAGGGTAAGGTGTAGGGCTGGTGGTGGGTTTCCGTTCTGGGCTAGGGTTAGGGTTAGGGAACGGCAAGGCTTAGGGCACAGGTGAGGGTACGGAAACGTGGGAGGGTCAGGCTACGTGCTTACGCACGGGTCAGTGCCAGCGTACGGGCCAGGAGTAGGCTACAACGTAGGGTAAGGTGTAGGGCTGGTGGTGGGTTTCCGTTCTGGGCTAGGGTTAGGGTTAGGGAACGGCAAGGCTTAGGGCACAGGTGAGGGTACGGAAACGTGGGAGGGTCAGGCTACGTGCTTTCGCACGGGTCAGTGCCAGCGTACCGGCCAGGAGAAGGCTACGGCTTGGGGGTAAGCTTTAGGGCTGGTGGTGGGATCCGTTCCGGGCTAGGGTTAGGCTTAGGGAACGGCAAGGCTTAGGGCACAGGTGAGGGTACGGAAACGTGGGAGGGTCAGGCTACGTGCTGACGCACGGGTCAGTGCCAGCGTACGGGCCAGGAGTAGGCTACGGCTTGGGGGTAAGTTGTAGGGCTGGTGGTGGGTTTCCGTTCCGGGCTAGGGTTAGGGTTAGGGAACGGCAAGGCTTAGGGCACAGGTGAGGGTACGGAAACGTGGGAGGGTCAGGCTACGTGCTGACGCACGGGTCAGTGCCAGCGTACGGGCCAGGAGTAGGCTACGGCGTAGGGTAAGGTGTAGGGCTGGTGGTGGGTTTCCGTTCCGGGCTAGGGTTAGGGTTACGGAACGGCAAGGCTTAGGGCACAGGTGAGGGTATGGAAACGTGGGAGGGTCAGGCTACGTGCTGACGCACGGGTCAGTGCCAGCGTACGGGCCAGGAGTAGGCTAAGGTGTAGGGTAATGTGTAGGGCTGGTGGTGGGTTTCCGTTCCGGGCTAGGGTTAGGGTTAGGGAACGGCAAGGCTTAGGGCACAGGTGAGGGTACGGAAACGTGGGCGGGTGAGGCTACGTGCTGATGCACGGGTCAGTGCCAGCGTACGGGCCAGGAGTAGGCTACGGCTTGGGGGTAAGGTGTAGTGCTGGTGGTGGGTTTCCGTTCCGGGCTAGGGTTAGGGTTAGGGAACGGCAAGGCTTAGGGCACAGGTGAGGGTACGGAAACGTGGGAGGGTCAGGCTACGTGCTGACGCACAGGTCAGTGCCAGCGTACGGGCCAGGAGTAGGCTACGGCTTGGGGGTAAGGTATAGGGCTGGTGGTGGGTTTCCGTTCGGGGCTAGGGTTAGGGTTAGGGAACGGCAAGGCTTTGGGCACAGGTGAGGATACGGAAAAGTGGGAGGGTCAGGCTACGTGCTGATGCACGGGTCAGTGCCAGCGTACGGGCCAGGAGTAGGCTACGGTGTAGGGTAAGGTGTAGGGCTGGTGGTGGGTTTCCGTCCCGTGCTAGGGTTAGGGTTAGGGAACGGCAAGGCTTAGGGCACAGGTGAGGGTACAGAAACGTGGGAGGGTCAGGCTACGTGCTGACTCACGGGTCAGTGCCAGCGTACGGGCCAGGAGTAGGCTACGGCTTGGGGGTAAGGTGTAGGGCTGGTGGTGGGTTTCCGTTCCGGGCTAGGGTTAGGGTTAGGGAACGGCAAGGCTTAGGGCACAGGTGAGGGTTCGGAAACGTGGGAGGGGCAGGCTACGTGCTGACGCACGGGTCAGTGCCAGCGTACGGGCCAGGAGTAGGCTACAATGTAGGGTAAGGTGTAGGGCTGGTGGTGGGTTTCCATTCCGGGCTAGGGTTAGGGTTAGGGAACGGCAAGGCTTAGGGCACAGGTGAGGGTACAGAAACGTGGGAGGGTCAGGCTACGTGCTGATGCACGTGTCAGTGCCAGCGTACAGGTCAGGTGTAGGCTACGGTTTGGGGGTAAGGTGTAGGGCTGGTGGTGGGTTTCCGTTTCGGGCTAGTGTTAGGGTTAGGGAACGGCAAGGCTTAGGGCACAGGTGAGGGAATGGAAACGTGGGAGGGTCAGACTACGTGCTGACGCATGGGTCAGTGCCAGCGTACGGGCCTGGAGTAGGCTACAGCGTAGGGTAAAGTGTAGGGCTGGTGGTGGGTTTCCGTTCCGGGCTAGGGTTAGGGTTAGGGAACGGCAAGGCTTAGGGCACAGGTGAGGGTACAGAAACGTGGGAGGGTCAGGCTACGCGCTGACGCATGGGTCAGTGCCAGCGTACGGGCCAGGAGTAGGCTACGGCTTGGGGGTAAGGTGTAGGGCTGGCAGTGGGTTTCCGTTCCGGGCTAGGGTTAGGGTTAGGGAACGGCAAGGCTTAGGGCACAGGTGAGGGTACGGAAACGTGGGAGGGTCAGGCTACGTGCTGATGCACGGGTCAGTGCCAGCGTACGGGCCAGGAGTAGGCTACGGCTTGGGGGTAAGGTGTAGGGCTGGTGGTGGGTTTCCGTTCCGGGCTAGGGTTAGGGTTAGGGAACGGCAAGGCTTAGGGCACAGGTGAGGGTACGGAAACGTGGGAGGGTCAGGCTACGTGCTGACTCACGGGTCAGTGCCAGCGTACGGGCCAGGAGTAGGCTACAACGTAGGGTAAGGTGTACGGCTGGTGGTGGGTCTCCGTTCTGGGCTAGGGTTAGGGTTAGGGAACGGCAAGGCTTAGGGCACAGGTGAGGGTACGGAAACGTGGGAGGGTCAGGCTACGTGCTGACTCACGGGTCAGTGCCAGCGTATGGGCCAGGAGTAGGCTACAACGTAGGGTAAGGTGTAGGGCTGGTGGTGGGTTTCCGTTCCGGGCTAGGGTTAGGGTTAGGGAACGGCAAGGCTGAGGGCACACGTGAGGGTACGGAAACGTGGGAGGGTCAGGCTACGTGCTGACGCACGGGTCAGTGCCAGCGTACGGGCCAGGAGTAGGCTACGGCGTATGGTAAGGTTTAGGGCTGGTGGTGGGTTTCCGTTCCAGGCTAGGGTTAGGGTTAGGGAACGGCAAGGCTTAGGGCACAGGTGAGGGTACAGAAACGTGGGAGGGTCAGGCTACGTGCTGATGCACGGGTCAGTGCCAGCGTACCGGCCAGGTGTAGGCTACTCCTTGTGGGTAAGGTGTAGGGCTGGTGGTGGGTTTCCGTTCTGGGCTAGGGTTAGGGTTAGGGAACGGCAAGGCTTAGGGCACAGGTGAGGGTACGGAAACGTGGGAGGGTCAGGCTACGTGCTGACGCACGGGTCAGTGCCAGCGTACGGGCCAGGAGTAGGCTACGGCGTAGGGTAAGGTGTAGGGCTGGTAGTCGGTTTCCATTCCGGGCTAGGGTTAGGGTTAGGGAACGGCAAGGCTTAGGGCACAGGTGAGGGTACGGAAACGTGGGAGGGTCAGACTACGTGCTGACGCATGGGTCAGTGCCAGCGTACGGGCCTGGAGTAGGCTACGGCTTGGGGGTATGGTGCAGGGCTGGCAGTGGGTTTCCGTTCCGGGCTAGGGTAAGGGTTAGGGAACGGCAAGGCTTAGGGCACAGGTGAGGGTACAGAAACGTGGGAGGGTCAGGCTACGTGCTGACTGACGGGTCAGTGCCAGCGTACGGGCCAGGAGTAGGCTACGGCTTGGGGGTAAGGTGTAGGGCTGGTGGTGGGTTTCCGTTCCGGGCTAGGGTTAGGGTTAGGGAACGGCAAGGCTTAGGGCACAGGTGAGGGTACGGAAACGTGGGAGGGTCAGGCTACGTGCTGACTCACGGGTCAGTGCCAGCGTACGGGCCAGGAGTAGGCTACAACGTAGGGTAAGGTGTAGGGCTGGTGGTGGGTTTCCGTTCTGGGCTAGGGTTAGGGTTAGGGAACGGCAAGGCTTAGGGCACAGGTGAGGGTACGGAAACGTGGGAGGGTCAGGCTACGTGCTGATGCACGGGTCAGTGCCAGCGTACGGGCCAGGAGTAGGCTACAACGTAGGGTAAGGTGTAGGGCTGGTGGTGGGTTTCCGTTCTGGGCTAGGGTTAGGGTTAGGGAACGGCAAGGCTTAGGGCACAGGTGAGGGTACGGAAACGTGGGAGGGTCAGGCTACGTGCTGACGCACGGGTCATTGCCAGCGTACCGGCCAGGAGTAGGCTACGGCTTGGGGGTAAGCTTTAGGGCTGGTGGTGGGTTTCCGTTCCGGGCTAGGGTTAGGCTTAGGGAACGGCAAGGCTTAGGGCACAGGTGAGGGTACGGAAACGTGGGAGGGTCAGGCTACGTGCTGACGCACGGGTCAGTGCCAGCGTACGGGCCAGGAGTAGGCTACGGCTTGGGGGTAAGTTGTAGGGCTGGTGGTGGGTTTCCGTTCCGGGCTAGGGTTAGGGTTAGGGAACGGCAAGGCTTAGGGCACAGGTGAGGGTACGGAAACGTGGGAGGGTCAGGCTACGTGCTGACGCACGGGTCAGTGCCAGCGTACGGGCCAGGAGTAGGCTACGGCGTAGGGTAAGGTGTAGGGCTGGTGGTGGGTTTCCGTTCCGGGCTAGGGTTAGGGTTACGGAACGGCAAGGCTTAGGGCACAGATGAGGGTATGGAAACGTGGGAGGGTCAGGCTACGTGCTGACGCACGGGTCAGTGCCAGCGTACGGGCCAGGAGTAGGCTAAGGTGTAGGGTAATGTGTAGGGCTGGTGGTGGGTTTCCGTTCCGGGCTAGGGTTAGGGTTAGGGAACGGCAAGGCTTAGGGCACAGGTGAGGGTACGGAAACGTGGGCGGGTGAGGCTACGTGCTGATGCACGGGTCAGTGCCAGCGTACGGGCCAGGAGTAGGCTACGGCTTGGGGGTAAGGTGTAGGGCTGGTGGTGGGTTTCCGTTCCGGGCTAGGGTTAGGGTTAGGGAACGGCAAGGCTTAGGGCACAGGTGAGGGTACGGAAACGTGGGAGGGTCAGGCTACGTGCTGATGCACGGGTCAGTGCCAGCGTACCGGCCAAGTGTAGGCTACTGCTTGTGGGTAAGGTGTAGGGCTGGTGGTGGGTTTCCGTTCCGGGCTAGGGTTAGGGTTAGGGAACGGCAAGGCTTAGGGCACAGGTGAGTGTACGGAATCGTGGGAGGGTCAGGCTACGTGCTGACGCACGGGTCAGTGCCAGCGTACGGGCCAGGAGTAGGCTACGGCTTGGGGGTAAGGTGTAGGGCTGGTGGTGGGTTTCCGTTCCGGGCTAGGGTTAGGGTTAGGGAACGGCAAGGCTTAGGGCACAGGTGAGGGTACGGAAACGTGGGAGGGTCAGGCTACGTGCTGACGCACGGGTCAGTGCCAGCGTACGGGCCAGGAGTAGGCTACGGCGTAGGGTAAGGTGTAGGGCTGGTGGTGGGTTTCCGTTCCGGGCTAGGGTTAGGGTTAGGGAACGGCAAGGCTTAGGGCACAGGTGAGGGTACGGAAACGTGGGAGGTTCAGGCTACGTGCTGACGTACGGGTCAGTGCCAGCGTACGGGCCAGGAGTAGGCTACGGCGTAGGGTAAGGTGTAGGGCTGGTGGTGGGTTTCCATTCCGGGCTAGGGTTAGGGTTAGGGAACGGCAAGGCTTAGGGCACAGGTGAGGGTACAGAAACGTGGGAGGGTCAGGCTACGTGCTGATGCACGTGTCAGTGCCAGCGTACAGGTCAGGTGTAGGCTACGGTTTGGGGGTAAGGTGTAGGGCTGGTGGTGGGTTTCCGTTCCGGGCTAGGGTTAGGGTTAGGGAACGGCAAGGCTTAGGGCACAGGTGAGGGTATGGAAACGTGGGACGGTCAGACTACGTGCTGACGCATGGGTCAGTGCCAGCGTACGGGCCTGGATTAGGCTACAGCGTAGGGTAAAGTGTAGGGCTGGTGGTGGGTTTCCGTTCCGGGCTAGGGTTAGGGTTAGGGAACTGCAAGGCTTAGGGCACAGGTGAGGGTACAGAAACGTGGGAGGGTCAGGCTACGCGCTGACGCATGGGTCAGTGCCAGCGTACGGGCCAGGAGTAGGCTACGGCTTGGGGGTAAGGTGTAGGGCTGGCAGTGGGTTTCCGTTCCGGGCTAGGGTTAGGGTTAGGGAACGGCAAGGCTTAGGGCACAGGTGAGGGTACGGAAACGTGGGAGGGTCAGGCTACGTGCTGATGCACGGGTCAGTGCCAGCATACGGGCCAGGAGTAGGCTACGGCTTGGGGGTAAGGTTTAGGGCTGGTGGTGGGTTTCCGTTCCGGGCTAGGGTTAGGGTTAGGGAACGGCAAGGCTTAGGGCACAGGTGAGGGTACGGAAACGTGGGAGGGTCAGGCTACGTGCTGACTCACGGGTCAGTGCCAGCGTACGGGCCAGGAGTAGGCTACAACGTAGGGTAAGGTGTAGGGCTGGTGGTGGGTTTCCGTTCTGGGCTAAAGTTAGGGTTAGGGAACGGCAAGGCTTAGGGCACAGGTGAGGGTACGGAAACGTGGGAGGGTCAGGCTACGTGCTGACGCACGGGTCAGTGCCAGCGTACGGGCCAGGAGTAGGCTACAACGTAGGGTAAGGTGTAGGGCTGGTGGTGGGTTTCCGTTCTGGGCTAGGGTTAGGGTTAGGGAACGGCAAGGCTTAGGGCACAGGTGAGGGTACGGAAACGTGGGAGGGTCAGGCTACGTGCTTTCGCATGGGTCAGTGCCAGCATACCGGCCAGGAGAAGGCTACGGCTTGGGGGTAAGCTTTAGGGCTGGTGGTGGGATCCGTTCCGGGCTAGGGTTAGGCTTAGGGAACGGCAAGGCTTAGGGCACAGGTGAGGGTACGGAAACGTGGGAGGGTCAGGCTACGTGCTGACGCACGGGTCAGTGCCAGCGTACGGGCCAGGAGTAGGCTACGGCTTGGGGGTAAGTTGTAGGGCTGGTGGTGGGTTTCCGTTCCGGGCTAGGGTTAGGGTTAGGGAACGGCAAGGCTTAGGGCACAGGTGAGGGTACGGAAACGTGGGAGGGTCAGGCTACGTGCTGACGCACGGGTCAGTGCCAGCGTACGGGCCAGGAGTAGGCTACGGCGTAGGGTAAGGTGTAGGGCTGGTGGTGGGTTTCCGTTCCGGGCTAGGGTTAGGGTTACGGAACGGCAAGGCTTAGGGCACAGGTGAGGGTATGGAAACGTGGGAGGGTCAGGCTACGTGCTGACGCACGGGTCAGTGCCAGCGTACGGGCCAGGAGTAGGCTAAGGTGTAGGGTAATGTGTAGGGCTGGTGGTGGGTTTCCGTTCCGGGCTAGGGTTAGGGTTAGGGAACGGCAAGGCTTAGGGCACAGGTGAGGGTACGGAAACGTGGGCGGGTGAGGCTACGTGCTGATGCACGGGTCAGTGCCAGCGTACGGGCCAGGAGTAGGCTACGGCTTGGGGGTAAGGTGTAGTGCTGGTGGTGGGTTTCCGTTCCGGGCTAGGGTTAGGGTTAGGGAACGGCAAGGCTTAGGGCACAGGTGAGGGTACGGAAACGTGGGAGGGTCAGGCTACGTGCTGACGCACAGGTCAGTGCCAGCGTACGGGCCAGGAGTAGGCTACGGCTTGGGGGTAAGGTATAGGGCTGGTGGTGGGTTTCCGTTCGGGGCTAGGGTTAGGGTTAGGGAACGGCAAGGCTTTGGGCACAGGTGAGGATACGGAAAAGTGGGAGGGTCAGGCTACGTGCTGATGCACGGGTCAGTGCCAGCGTACGGGCCAGGAGTAGGCTACGGTGTAGGGTAAGGTGTAGGGCTGGTGGTGGGTTTCCGTCCCGTGCTAGGGTTAGGGTTAGGGAACGGCAAGGCTTAGGGCACAGGTGAGGGTACAGAAACGTGGGAGGGTCAGGCTACGTGCTGACTCACGGGTCAGTGCCAGCGTACGGGCCAGGAGTAGGCTACGGCTTGGGGGTAAGGTGTAGGGCTGGTGGTGGGTTTCCGTTCCGGGCTAGGGTTAGGGTTAGGGAACGGCAAGGCTTAGGGCACAGGTGAGGGTTCGGAAACGTGGGAGGGGCAGGCTACGTGCTGACGCACGGGTCAGTGCCAGCGTACGGGCCAGGAGTAGGCTACAATGTAGGGTAAGGTGTAGGGCTGGTGGTGGGTTTCCATTCTGGGCTAGGGTTAGGGTTAGGGAACGGCAAGGCTTAGGGCACAGGTGAGGGTACGGAAACGTGGGAGGGTCAGGCTACGTGCTGACGCACGGGTCAGTGCCAGCGTACGGGCCAGGAGTAGGCTACGGCTTGGGGGTAAGTTGTAGGGCTGGTGGTGGGTTTCCGTTCCGGGCTAGGGTTAGGGTTAGGGAACGGCAAGGCTTAGGGCACAGGTGAGGGTACAGAAACGTGGGAGGGTCAGGCTACGTGCTGACGCACGGGTCAGTGCCAGCGTACGGGCCATGAGTACGCTACGGCTTGGGGGTAAGGTGTAGGGCTTTTGGTGGGTTTCCGTTCCGGGCTAGGGTTAGGGTTAGGGAACGGCAAGGCTTAGGGCACAGGTGAGGGTACGGAAACGTGGGAGGGTCAGGCTACGTGCTGACGCACGGGTCAGTGCCAGCGTACGGGCCAGGAGTAGGCTACGGCGTAGGGTAAGGTGTAGGGCTGGTGGTGGGTTTCCGTTCCGAGCTAGGGTTAGGGTTAGGGAACGGCAAAGCTTAGGGCACAGGTGAGGGTACGGAAACGTGGGAGGGTCAGGCTACGTGCTGACGCACGGGTCAGTGCCAGCGTACGGGCCAGGAGTAGGCTACGGCTTGGGGGTAAGTTGTAGGGCTGGTGGTGGGTTTCCGTTCCGGGCTAGGGTTAGGGTTAGGGAACGGCAAGGCTTAGGGCACAGGTGAGGGTACAGAAACGTGGGAGGGTCAGGCTACGTGCTGACGCACGGGTCAGTGGCAGCGTACGGGCCATGAGTACGCTACGGCTTGTGGGTAAGGTGTAGGGCTTTTGGTGGGTTTCCGTTCCGGGCTAGGGTTAGGGTTAGGGAACGGCAAGGCTTAGGGCACAGGTGAGGGTACGGAAACGTGGGAGGGTCAGGCTACGTGCTGACGCACGGGTCAGTGCCAGCGTACAAGCCAGGAGTAGGCTACGGCGTAGGGTATGGTGTAGGGCTGGTGGTGGGTTTCCATTCCGGGCTAGGGTTAGGGTTAGGGAACGGCAAGGCTTAGGGCACAGGTGAGGGTACAGAAACGTGGGAGGGTCAGGCTACGTGCTGACGCACGTGTCAGTGCCAGCGTACAGGCCAGGTGTAGGCTACGGCTTGGGGGTAAGGTGTAGGGCTGGTGGTGGGTTTCCGTTCCGGGCTAGGGTTAGGGTTAGGGAACGGCAAGGCTTAGGGCACAGGTGAGGGTATGGAAACGTGGGAGGGTCAGGCTACGTGCTGACGAACGGGTCAGTGCCAGCGTACCGGCCAGGTGTAGGCTACGGCTTCTGGGTAAGGTGTAGGGCTGGTGGTGGGTTTCCGTTCCGGGCCAGGGTTAGGGTTAGGGAACGGCAAGGCTTAGGGCACAGGTGAGGGTACGGAAACGTGGGAGGGTCAGGCTACATGCTGATGCATGTGTCAGTGCCAGCGTACGGGCCAGGAGTAGGCTACGGCTTGGGGGTAAGTTGTAGGGCTGGTGGTGTGTTTCCGTTCGGAGCTAGGGTTAGGGTTAGGGAACGGCAAGGCTTAGGGCACAGGTGAGGGTACGGAAACGTGGGAGGGTCAGGCTACGTGCTGATGCACGGGTCAGTGCCAGCGTACGGGCCAGGAGTAGGCTACGGTGTAGGGTAAGGTGTAGGGCTGGTGGTGGGTTTCCGTTCGGGGCTAGGGTTAGGGTTAGGAAACGGCAAGGCTTAGGGCACAGGTGAGGGTACGGAAACGTGGGATGGTCAGGCTACGTGCTGATGCACGGGTCAGTGCCAGCGTACGGGCCAGGAGTAGGTTACGGTGTAGGGTAAGGTGTAGGGCTGGTGGTGGGTTTCCGTTCCGTGCTAGGGTTAGGGTTAGGAAACGGCAAGGCTTAGGGCACAGGTGAGGGCACGGAAACGTGGGAGGGTCAGGCTACGTGCTGACGAACGGGTCAGTGCCAGCGTACCGGCCAGGTATAGGCTACGGCTTGTGGGTAAGGTGTAGGGCTGGTGGTGGGTTTCCATTCCGGGCTAGGGTTAGGGTTAGGGAACGGCAAGGCTTAGGGCACAGGTGAGGGTACGGAAACGTGGGAGGGTCAGGCTACGTGCTGACTCACGGGTCAGTGCCAGCGTACGGGCCAGGAGTAGGCTACGGCTTGGGGGTAAGGTGTAGGGCTGGTGGTGGGTTTCTGTTCCGGGCTAGGGTTAGGGTTAGGGAACGGCAAGGCTTAGGGCACAGGTGAGGGTACGGAAACGTGGGAGGGTCAGGCTACGTGCTGACGCACGGGTCAGTGCCAGCGTACCGGCCAGGTATAGGCTACGGCTTGTGGGTAAGGTGTAGGGCTGGTGGTGGGTTTCCGTTCCGGGCTAGGGTTAGGGTTAGGGAACGGCAAGGCTTAGGGCACAGGTGAGGGTTCGGAAACGTGGGAGGGTCAGGCTACGTGCTGACGCACGGGTCAGTGCCAGCGTACGGGCCAGGAGTAGGCTACAATGTAGGGTAAGGTGTAGGGCTGGTGGTGGGTTTCCGTTCTGGGCTAGGGTTAGGGTTAGGGAACGGCAAGGCTTAGGGCACAGGTGAGGGTACGGAAACGTGGGAGGGTCAGGCTACGTGCTGACGCACGGGTCAGTGCCTCGTACCGGACAGGAGTAGGCTACGGCTTGGTGGTAAGCTGTAGGGCTGGTGGTGGGTTTCCGTTCCGGGCTAGGGTTAGGGTTAGGGAACGGCAAGGCTTAGGGCACAGGTGAGGGTACGGAAACGTGGGAGGGTCAGGCTACGTGCTGACGCACGGGTCAGTGCCAGCGTACGGGCCAGGAGTAGGCTACGGCTTGGGGGTAAGGTGTAGGGCTGGTGGTGGGTTTCCGTTCCGGGCTAGGGTTAGGGTTAGGGAACGGCAAGGCTTAGGGCACAGGTGAGGGTACGGAAACGTGGGAGGGTCAGGCTACATGCTGACGCACGGGTCAGTGCCAGCGTACGGGCCAGGAGTAGGCTACGGCTTGGGGGTAAGCTGTAGGGCTGGTGGTGGGTTTCCGTTCCGGGCTAGGGTTAGGGTTAGGGAACGGCAAGGCTTAGGGCACAGGTGAGGGTACGGAAACGTGGGAGGGTCAGGCTACGTGCTGACGCACGGGTCAGTGCCAGCGTACGGACCAGGAGTAGGCTACGGCGTAGGGTAAGATGTAGGGCTGGTGGTGGGTTTCCGTTCCGGGCTAGGGTTAGGGTTAGGGAACGACAAGGCTTAGGGCACAGGTGAGGGTATGGAAACGTGGGAGGGTCAGGCTACGTGGTGACGCACGGGTCAGTGCCAGCGTACGGGCCAGGAGTAGGCTAAGGTGTAGGGTAAGGTGTAGGGCTGGTGGTGGGTTTCCGTTCCGGGCTAGGGTTAGGGTTAGGGAACGGCAAGGCTTAGGGCACAGGTGAGGGTATGGAAACGTGGGAGGGTCAGGCTACGTGCTGACGAACGGGTCAGTGCCAGCGTACCGGCCAGGTGTAGGCTACGGCTTCTGGGTAAGGTGTAGGGCTGGTGGTGGGTTTCCGTTCCGGGCCAGGGTTAGGGTTAGGGAACGGCAAGGCTTAGGGCACAGGTGAGGGTACGGAAACGTGGGAGGGTCAGGCTACGTGCTGACGCACGGGTCAGTGCCAGCGTACGGGCCAGGAGTAGGCTACGGCTTGGGGGTAAGTTGTAGGGCTGGTGGTGGGTTTCCGTTCCGGGCTAGGGTTAGGGTTAGGGAACGGCAAGGCTTAGGGCACAGGTGAGGGTACAGAAACGTGGGAGGGTCAGGCTACGTGCTGACGCACGGGTCAGTGGCAGCGTACGGGCCATGAGTACGCTACGGCTTGGGGGTAAGGTGTAGGGCTTTTGGTGGGTTTCCGTTCCGGGCTAGGGTTAGGGTTAGGGAACGGCAAGGCTTAGGGCACAGGTGAGGGTACGGAAACGTGGGAGGGTCAGGCTACGTGCTGACGCACGGGTCAGTGCCAGCGTACAAGCCAGGAGTAGGCTACGGCGTAGGGTATGGTGTAGGGCTGGTGGTGGGTTTCCATTTCGGGCTAGGGTTAGGGTTAGGGAACGGCAAGGCTTAGGGCACAGGTGAGGGTACAGAAACGTGGGAGGGTCAGGCTACGTGCTGACGCACGTGTCAGTGCCAGCGTACAGGCCAGGTGTAGGCTACGGCTTGGGGGTAAGGTGTAGGGCTGGTGGTGGGTTTCCGTTCCGGGCTAGGGTTAGGGTTAGGGAACGGCAAGGCTTAGGGCACAGGTGAGGGTACGGAAACGTGGGAGGGTCAGACTACGTGCTGACGCATGGGTCAATGCCAGCGTACGGGCCTGGAGTAGGCTACAGCGTAGGGTAAGGTGTAGGGCTGGTGGTGGTTTTCCGTTCCAGGCTAGGGTTAGGGTTAGGGAACGGCAAGGCTTAGGGCACAGGTGAGGGTACAGAAACGTGGGAGGGTCAGGCTACGTGCTGACGCATGCGTCAGTGCCAGCGTACGGGCCAGGAGTAGGCTACGGCTTGGGGGTAAGGTGTAGGGCTGGCGGTGGGTTTCCGTTCCGGGCTAGGGTTATGGTTAGGGAACGGCAAGGCTTAGGGCACAGGTGAGGGTACAGAAACGTGGGAGGGTCAGGCTACGTGCTGACTCACGGGTCAGTGCCAGCGTACGGGCCAGGAGTAGGCTACGGCTTGGGGGTAAGGTGTAGGGCTGGTGGTGGGTTTCCGTTCCGGGCTAGGGTTAGGGTTAGGGAACGGCAAGGCTTAGGGCACAGGTGAGGGTTCGGAAACGTGGGAGGGTCAGGCTACGTGCTGACGCACGGGTCAGTGCCAGCGTACGGGCCAGGAGTAGGCTACAATGTAGGGTAAGGTGTAGGGCTGGTGGTGGGTTTCCGTTCTGGGCTAGGGTTAGGGTTAGGGAACGGCAAGGCTTAGGGCACAGGTGAGGGTACGGAAACGTGGGAGGGTCAGGCTACGTGCTGACGCACGGGTCAGTGCCTCGTACCGGACAGGAGTAGGCTACGGCTTGGTGGTAAGCTGTAGGGCTGGTGGTGGGTTTCCGTTCCGGGCTAGGGTTAGGGTTAGGGAACGGCAAGGCTTAGGGCACAGGTGAGGGTTCGGAAACGTGGGAGGGTCAGGCTACGTGCTGACGCACGGGTCAGTGCCAGCGTACGGGCCAGGAGTAGGCTACGGCTTGGGTGTAAGGTGTAGGGCTGGTGGTGGGTTTCCGTTCCGGGCTAGGGTTAGGGTTAGGGAACGGCAAGGCTTAGGGCACAGGTGAGGGTACGGAAACGTGGGAGGGTCAGGCTACGTGCTGACGCACGGGTCAGTGCCAGCGTACGGGCCAGGAGTAGGCTACGGTTTGGGGGTAAGCTGTAGGGCTGGTGGTGGGTTTCCGTTCCGGGCTAGGGTTAGGGTTAGGGAACGGCAAGGCTTAGGGCACAGGTGAGGGTACGGAAACGTGGGAGGGTCAGGCTAAGTGCTGACGCACGTGTCAGTGCCAGCGTACGGACCAGGAGTAGGCTACGGCGTACGGTAAGGTGTAGGGCTGGTGGTGGGTTTCCGTTCCGGGCTAGGGTTAGGGTTAGGGAACGGCAAGGCTTAGGGCACAGGTGAGGGTATGGAAACGTGGGAGGGTCAGGCTACGTGGTGACGCATGGGTCAGTGCCAGCGTACGGGCCAGGAGTAGGCTAAGGTGTAGGGTAAGGTGTAGGGCTGGTGGTGGGTTTCCGTTCCGGGCTAGGGTTAGGGTTAGGGAACGGCAAGGCTTAGGGCACAGGTGAGGGTATGGAAACGTGGGAGGGTCAGGCTACGTGCTGACGAACGGGTCAGTGCCAGCGTACCGGCCAGGTGTAGGCTACGGCTTCTGGGTAAGGTGTAGGGCTGGTGGTGGGTTTCCGTTCCGGGCCAGGGTTAGGGTTAGGGAACGGCAAGGCTTAGGGCACAGGTGAGGGTACGGAAACTTGGGAGGGTCAGGCTACATGCTGATGCATGGGTCAGTGCCAGCGTACGGGCCAGGAGTAGGCTACGGCTTGGGGGTAAGTTGTAGGGCTGGTGGTGGGTTTCCGTTCGGAGCTAGGGTTAGGGTTAGGGAACGGCAAGGCTTAGGGCACAGGTGAGGTTACGGAAACGTGGGAGGGTCAGGCTACGTGCTGATGCACGGGTCAGTGCCAGCGTACGGGCCAGGAGTAGGCTACGGTGTAGGGTAAGGTGTAGGGCTGGTGGTGGGTTTCCGTTCGGGGCTAGGGTTAGGGTTAGGAAACGGCAAGGCTTAGGGCACAGGTGAGGGTACGGAAACGTGGGAGGGTCAGGCTACGTGCTGACGAACGGGTCAGTGCCAGCGTACCGGCCAGGTATAGGCTACGGCTTGTGGGTAAGGTGTAGGGCTGGTGGTGGGTTTCCGTTCCGGGCTAGGGTTAGGGTTAGGGAACGGCAAGGCTTAGGGCACAGGTGAGGGTACGGAATCGTGGGAGGGTCAGGCTACGTGCTGACTCACGGGTCAGTGCCAGCGTACGGGCCAGGAGTAGGCTACGGCTTGGGGGTAAGGTGTAGGGCTGGTGGTGGGTTTCTGTTCCGGGCTAGGGTTAGGGTTAGGGAACGGCAAGGCTTAGGGCACAGGTGAGGGTACGGAAACGTGGGAGGGTCAGGCTACGTGCTGACGCACGGGTCAGTGCCAGCGTACCGGCCAGGTATAGGCTACGGCTTGTGGGTAAGGTGTAGGGCTGGTGGTGGGTTTCCGTTCCGGGCTAGGGTTAGGGTTAGGGAACGGCAAGGCTTAGGGCACAGGTGAGCGTTCGGAAACGTGGGAGGGTCAGGCTACGTGCTGACGCACGGGTCAGTGCCAGCGTACGGGCCAGGAGTAGGCTACAATGTAGGGTAAGGTGTAGGGCTGGTGGTGGGTTTCCGTTCTGGGCTAGGGTTAGGGTTAGGGAACGGCAAGGCTTAGGGCACAGGTGAGGGTACGGAAACGTGGGAGGGTCAGGCTACGTGCTGACGCACGGGTCAGTGCCTCGTACCGGACAGGAGTAGGCTACGGCTTGGTGGTAAGCTGTAGGGCTGGTGGTGGGTTTCCGTTCCGGGCTAGGGTTAGGGTTAGGGAACGGCAAGGCTTAGGGCACAGGTGAGGGTACGGAAACGTGGGAGGGTCAGGCTACGTGCTGACGCACGGGTCAGTGCCAGCGTACGGGCCAGGAGTAGGCTACGGCTTGGGGGTAAGGTGTAGGGCTGGTGGTGGGTTTCCGTTCCGGGCTAGGGTTAGGGTTAGGGAACGGCAAGGCTTAGGGCACAGGTGAGGGTACGGAAACGTGGGAGGGTCAGGCTACGTGCTGACGCACGGGTCAGTGCCAGCGTACGGGCCAGGAGTAGGCTACGGCTTGGGGGTAAGGTGTAGGGCTGGTGGTGGGTTTCCGTTCCGGGCTAGGGTTAGGGTTAGGGAACGGCAAGGCTTAGGGCACAGGTGAGGGTACGGAAACGTGGGAGGGTCAGGCTACGTGCTGACGCACGGGTCAGTGCCAGCGTACGGACCAGGAGTAGGCTACGGCGTAGGGTAAGATGTAGGGCTGGTGGTGGGTTTCCGTTCCGGGCTAGGGTTAGGGTTAGGGAACGACAAGGCTTAGGGCACAGGTGAGGGTATGGAAACGTGGGAGGGTCAGGCTACGTGCTGACGCACGGGTCAGTGCCAGCGTACGGGCCAGGAGTAGGCTACGGCGTAGGGTAAGATGTAGGGCTGGTGGTGGGTTTCCGTTCCGGGCTAGGGTTAGGGTTAGGGAACGACAAGGCTTAGGGCACAGGTGAGGGTATGGAAACGTGGGAGGGTCAGGCTACGTGGTGACGCACGGGTCAGTGCCAGCGTACGGGCCAGGAGTAGGCTAAGGTGTAGGGTAAGGTGTAGGGCTGGTGGTGGGTTTCCGTTCCGGGCTAGGGTTAGGGTTAGGGAACGGCAAGGCTTAGGGCACAGGTGAGGGTATGGAAACGTGGGAGGGTCAGGCTACGTGCTGACGAACGGGTCAGTGCCAGCGTACCGGCCAGGTGTAGGCTACGGCTTCTGGGTAAGGTGTAGGGCTGGTGGTGGGTTTCCGTTCCGGGCCAGGGTTAGGGTTAGGGAACGGCAAGGCTTAGGGCACAGGTGAGGGTACGGAAACGTGGGAGGGTCAGGCTACATGCTGATGCATGGGTCAGTGCCAGCGTACGGGCCAGGAGTAGGCTACGGCTTGGGGGTAAGGTGTAGGGCTGGTGCTGGGTTTCCGTTCGGAGCTAGGGTTAGGGTTAGGGAACGGCAAGGCTTAGGGCACAGGTGAGGGTACGGAAACGTGGGAGGGTCAGGCTACGTGCTGATGCACGGGTCAGTGCCAGCGTACGGGCCAGGAGTAGGCTACAATGTAGGGTAAGGTGTAGGGCTGGTGGTGGGTTTCCATTCTGGGCTAGGGTTAGGGTTAGGGAACGGCAAGGCTTAGGGCACAGGTGAGGGTACGGAAACGTGGGAGGGTCAGGCTACGTGCTGACGCACGGGTCAGTGCCAGCGTACGGGCCAGGAGTAGGCTACGGCTTGGGGGTAAGTTGTAGGGCTGGTGGTGGGTTTCCGTTCCGGGCTAGGGTTAGGGTTAGGGAACGGCAAGGCTTAGGGCACAGGTGAGGGTACAGAAACGTGGGAGGGTCAGGCTACGTGCTGACGCACGGGTCAGTGCCAGCGTACGGGCCAGGAGTACGCTACGGCTTGGGGGTAAGGTGTAGGGCTTTTGGTGGGTTTCCGTTCCGGGCTAGGGTTAGGGTTAGGGAACGGCAAGGCTTAGGGCACAGGTGAGGGTATGGAAACGTGGGAGGGTCAGGCTACGTGCTGACGCACGGGTCAGTGCCAGCGTACGGGCCAGGAGTAGGCTACGGCGTAGGGTAAGGTGTAGGGCTGGTGGTGGGTTTCCGTTCCGAGCTAGGGTTAGGGTTAGGGAACGGCAAGGCTTAGGGCACAGGTGAGGGTACGGAAACGTGGGAGGGTCAGGCTACGTGCTGACGCACGGGTCAGTGCCAGCGTACGGGCCAGGAGTAGGCTACGGCTTGGGGGTAAGTTGTAGGGCTGGTGGTGGATTTCCGTTCCGGGCTAGGGTTAGGGTTAGGGAACGGCAAGGCTTAGGGCACAGGTGAGGGTACAGAAACGTGGGAGGGTCAGGCTACGTGCTGACGCACGGATCAGTGGCAGCGTAAGGGCCATGAGTACGCTACGGCTTGGGGGTAAGGTGTAGGGCTTTTGGTGGGTTTCCGTTCCGGGCTAGGGTTAGGGTTAGGGAACGGCAAGGCTTAGGGCACAGGTGAGGGTACGGAAACGTGGGAGGGTCAGGCTACGTGCTGACGCACGGGTCAGTGCCAGCGTACAAGCCAGGAGTAGGCTACGGCGTAGGGTATGGTGTAGGGCTGGTGGTGGGTTTCCATTCCGGGCTAGGGTTAGGGTTAGGGAACGGCAAGGCTTAGGGCACACTTGAGGGTACAGAAACGTGGGAGGGTCAGGCTACGTGCTGACGCACGTGTCAGTGCCAGCGTACAGGCCAGGTGTAGGCTACGGCTTGGGGGTAAGGTGTAGGGCTGGTGGTGGGTTTCCGTTCCGGGCTAGGGTTAGGGGTAGGGAACGGCAAGGCTTAGGGCACAGGTGAGGGTTCGGAAACGTGGGAGGGGCAGGCTACGTGCTGACGCACGGGTTAGTGCCAGCGAACGGGCCAGGAGTAGGCTACGGCTTGGGGGTAAGTTGTAGGGCTGGTGGTGGGTTTCCATTCCGGGCTAGGGTTAGGGTTAGGGAACGGCAAGGCTTAGGGCACAGGTGAGGGTACGGAAACGTGGGAGGGTCAGGCTACGTGCTGACGCACGGGTCAGTGCCAGCGTACGGGCCAGGAGTAGGCTACGGCGTAGGTTATGGTGTAGGGCTGGTGGTGGGTTTCCGTTCCGGGCTAGGGTTAGGGTTAGGGAACGGCAAGGCTTAGGGCACAGGTGAGGGTATGGAAACGTGGGAGGGTCAGTCTACGTGGTGACGCACGGGTCAGTGCCAGCGTACGGGCCAGGAGTAGGCTAAGGTGTAGGGTAAGGTGTAGGGCTGGTGGTGGGTTTCCGTTCCGGGCTAGGGTTAGGGTTAGGTAACGGCAAGGCTTAGGGCACAGGTGAGGGTACGGAAACGTGGGAGGGTCAGGCTACGTGCTGATGCACGGGTCAGTGCCAGCGTACCGGCCAGGTGTAGGCTACTCCTTGTGGGTAATGTGTAGGGCTGGTGGTGGGTTTCCGTTCTGGGCTAGGGTTAGGGTTAGGGAACGGCAAGGCTTAGGGCACAGGTGAGGGTACGGAAACGTGGGAGGGTCAGGCTACGTGCTGACGCACGGGTCAGTGCCAGCGTACGGGCCAGGAGTAAGCTACGGCGTAGGGTAAGGTGTAGGGCTGGTGGTCGGTTTCCATTCCGGGCTAGGGTTAGGGTTAGGGAACGGCAAGGCTTAGGGCACAGGTGAGGGTACAGAAACGTGGGAGGGTCAGGCTACGTGCTGACGCACGTGTCAGTGCCAGCGTACAGGCCAGGTGTAGGCTACGGCTTGGGGGTAAGGTGTAGGGCTGGTGGTGGTTTTCCGTTCCGGGCTAGGGTTAGGGTTAGGGAACGGCAAGGCTTAGGGCACAGGTGAGGGTACGGAAACGTGGGAGGGTCAGACTACGTGCTGACTCACGGGTCAGTGCCAGCGTACGGGCCAGGAGTAGGCTACAACGTAGGGTACGGTGTAGGGCTGGTGGTGGGTTTCCGTTCCGGGCTAGGGTTAGGGTTAGGGAACGGCAAGGGTTAGGGCACAGGTGAAGGTACAGAAACGTGGGAGGGTCAGGCTACGTGCTGACGCATGGGTCAGTGCCAGCGTACGGGCCAGGAGTAGGCTACGGCTTGGGGGTATGGGGCAGGGCTGGCAGTGGGTTTCCGTTCCGGGGTAGGGTTAGGGCTAGGGAACGGCAAGGCTTAGGGCACAGGTGAGGGTACGGAAACGTGGGAGGGTCAGGCTACGTGCTGATGCACGGGTCATTGCCAGCGTAACGGCCAGGTGTAGGCTACGGCTTGTGGGTAAGGTGTAGGGCTGGTGGTGGGTTTCCATTCCGGGCTAGGTTTAGGGTTAGGGAACGGCAAGGCTTAGGGCACAGGTGAGGGTACAGAAACGTGGGAGGGTCAGGCTACGTGCTGACGCACGGGTCAGTGCCAGCGTACGGGCCAGGAGTAGGCTACGGCGTAGGGTAAGGTGTAGGGCTGGTGGTGGGTTTCCGTTCCGGGCTAGGGTTAGGGTTAGGGAACGGCAAGGCTGAGGGCACAGGTGAGGGTACGGAAACGTGGGAGGGTCAGGCTACGTGCTGACGCACGGGTCAGTGCCAGCGTACGGGCCAGGAGTAGGCTACGGCGTAGGGTAAGGTGTAGGGCTGGTGGTGGGTTTCCGTTCCGGGCTAGGGTTAGGGTTAGGGAACGGCAAGGCTTAGGGCACAGGTGAGGGTACGGAAACGTGGGAGGGTCAGGCTACGTGCTGATGCACGGGTCAGTGCCAGCGTACCGGCCAGGTGTAGGCTACTGCTTGTGGTTAAGTTGTAGGGCTGGTGGTGGGTTCCCGTTCCGGGCTAGGGTTAGGGTTAGGGAACGGCAAGGCTTAGGGCACAGGTGAGGGTACGGAAACGTGGGAGGCTCAGACTACGTGCTGACGCACATGTCAGTGCCAGCGTACAGGCCAGGTGTAGGCTACGGCTTGGGGGTAAGGTGTAGGGCTGGTGGTGGGTTTCCGTTCTGGGCTAGGCTTAGGGTTAGGGAACGGCAAGGCTTAGGGCACAGGTGAGGGTACGGAAACGTGGGAGGGTCAGACTACGTGCTGACGCACGGGTCAGTGCCAGCCTACGGGCCTGGAGTAGGCTACAGCGTAGGGTAAGGTGTAGGGCTGCTGGTGGGTTTCCGTTCCGGGCTAGGGTTAGGGTTAGGGAACGGCAAGGATTAGGGCACAGGTGAGGGTACAGAAACGTGGGAGGGTCAGGCTACGTGCTGACGCATGGGTCAGTGCCAGCGTACGGGCCAGGAGTAGGCTACGGCTTGGGGGTAAGGTGTAGGGATGGCGGTGGGTTTCCGTTCCGGGCTAGGGTTAGGGTTAGGGAACGGCAAGGCTTAGGGCACAGGTGAGGGTACAGAAACGTGGGAGGGTCAGGCTACGTGCTGACTCACGGGTCAGTGCCAGCGTACGGGCCAGGAGTAGGCTACGGCGTAGGGTAAGGTGTAGGGCTGGTGGTGGGTTTCCGTTCCGGGCTAGGGTTAGGGTTAGGGAACGGCAAGGCTGAGGGCACACGTGAGGGTACGGAAACGTAGGAGGGTCAGGCTACGTGCTGACGCACGGGTCAGTGCCAGCGTACGGGCCAGGAGTAGGCTACAGCGTATGGTAAGGTTTAGGGCTGGTGGTGGGTTTCCGTTCCGGGCTAGGGTTAGGGTTAGGGAACGGCAAGGCTTAGGGCACAGGTGAGGGTACGGAAACGTGGGAGGGTCAGGCTACGTGCTGATGCACGGGTCAGTGCCAGCGTACCGGCCAGGTGTAGGCTACTCCTTGTGGGTAAGGTGTAGGGCTGGTGGTGGGTTTCCGTTCTGGGCTAGGGTTAGGGTTAGGGAACGGCAAGGCTTAGGGCACAGGTGAGGGTACGGAAACGTGGGAGGGCCAGGCTACGTGCGGACGCACGGGTCAGTGCCAACGTACGGGCCAGGAGTAGGCTACGGCGTAGGGTAAGGTGTAGGGCTGGTGGTCGGTTTACATCCCGGGCTAGGGTTAGGGTTAGGGAACGGCAAGGCTTAGGGCACAGGTGAGGGTACAGAAACGTGGGAGGGTCAGGCTACGTGCTGACGCACGTGTCAGTGCCAGCGTACAGGCCAGGTGTAGGCTACGGCTTGGGGGTAAGGTGTAGGGCTGGTGGTGGGTTTCCGTTCCGGGCTAGGGTTAGGGTTAGGGAACGGCAAGGCTTAGGGCACAGGTGAGGGTACGGAAACGTGGGAGGGTCAGACTACGTGCTGACTCACGGGTCAGTGCCAGCGTACGGGCCAGGAGTAGGCTACAACGTAGGGTACGGTGTAGGGCTGGTGGTGGGTTTCCGTTCCGGGCTAGGGTTAGGGTTAGGGAACGGCAAGGCTTAGGGCACAGGTGAGGGTACAGAAACGTGGGAGGGTCAGGCTACCTGCTGACGCATGGCTCAGTGCCAGCGTACGGGCCAGGAGTAGGCTACGGCTTGGGGGTATGGGGCAGGGCTGGCAGTGGGTTTCCGTTCCGGGCTAGGGTTAGGGTTAGGGAACGGCAAGGCTTAGGGCACAGTTGAGGGTACAGAAACGTGGGAGGGTCAGGCTACGTGCGGACTCACGGGTCAGTGCCAGCGTACGGGCCAGGAGTAGGCTACGGCTTGGGGGTAAGGTGTAGGGCTGGTGGTGGGTTTCCGTTCCGGGCTAGGGTTAGGGTTAGGGAACGGCAAGGCTTAGGGCACAGGTGAGGGTACGGAAACGTGGGAGGGTCAGGCTAAGTGCTGACGCACGTGTCAGTGCCAGCGTACGGACCAGGAGTAGGCTACGGCGTACGGTAAGGTGTAGGGCTGGTGGTGGGTTTCCGTTCCGGGCTAGGGTTAGGGTTAGGGAACGGCAAGGCTTAGGGCACAGGTGAGGGTATGGAAACGTGGGAGGGTCAGGCTACGTGGTGACGCATGGGTCAGTGCCAGCGTACGGGCCAGGAGTAGGCTAAGGTGTAGGGTAAGGTGTAGGGCTGGTGGTGGGTTTCCGTTCCGGGCTAGGGTTAGGGTTAGGGAACGGCAAGGCTTAGGGCACAGGTGAGGGTATGGAAACGTGGGAGGGTCAGGCTACGTGCTGACGAACGGGTCAGTGCCAGCGTACCGGCCAGGTGTAGGCTACGGCTTCTGGGTAAGGTGTAGGGCTGGTGGTGGGTTTCCGTTCCGGGCCAGGGTTAGGGTTAGGGAACGGCAAGGCTTAGGGCACAGGTGAGGGTACGGAAACTTGGGAGGGTCAGGCTACATGCTGATGCATGGGTCAGTGCCAGCGTACGGGCCAGGAGTAGGCTACGGCTTGGGGGTAAGTTGTAGGGCTGGTGGTGGGTTTCCGTTCGGAGCTAGGGTTAGGGTTAGGGAACGGCAAGGCTTAGGGCACAGGTGAGGTTACGGAAACGTGGGAGGGTCAGGCTACGTGCTGATGCACGGGTCAGTGCCAGCGTACGGGCCAGGAGTAGGCTACGGTGTAGGGTAAGGTGTAGGGCTGGTGGTGGGTTTCCGTTCGGGGCTAGGGTTAGGGTTAGGAAACGGCAAGGCTTAGGGCACAGGTGAGGGTACGGAAACGTGGGAGGGTCAGGCTACGTGCTGACGAACGGGTCAGTGCCAGCGTACCGGCCAGGTATAGGCTACGGCTTGTGGGTAAGGTGTAGGGCTGGTGGTGGGTTTCCGTTCCGGGCTAGGGTTAGGGTTAGGGAACGGCAAGGCTTAGGGCACAGGTGAGGGTACGGAATCGTGGGAGGGTCAGGCTACGTGCTGACTCACGGGTCAGTGCCAGCGTACGGGCCAGGAGTAGGCTACGGCTTGGGGGTAAGGTGTAGGGCTGGTGGTGGGTTTCTGTTCCGGGCTAGGGTTAGGGTTAGGGAACGGCAAGGCTTAGGGCACAGGTGAGGGTACGGAAACGTGGGAGGGTCAGGCTACGTGCTGACGCACGGGTCAGTGCCAGCGTACCGGCCAGGTATAGGCTACGGCTTGTGGGTAAGGTGTAGGGCTGGTGGTGGGTTTCCGTTCCGGGCTAGGGTTAGGGTTAGGGAACGGCAAGGCTTAGGGCACAGGTGAGCGTTCGGAAACGTGGGAGGGTCAGGCTACGTGCTGACGCACGGGTCAGTGCCAGCGTACGGGCCAGGAGTAGGCTACAATGTAGGGTAAGGTGTAGGGCTGGTGGTGGGTTTCCGTTCTGGGCTAGGGTTAGGGTTAGGGAACGGCAAGGCTTAGGGCACAGGTGAGGGTACGGAAACGTGGGAGGGTCAGGCTACGTGCTGACGCACGGGTCAGTGCCTCGTACCGGACAGGAGTAGGCTACGGCTTGGTGGTAAGCTGTAGGGCTGGTGGTGGGTTTCCGTTCCGGGCTAGGGTTAGGGTTAGGGAACGGCAAGGCTTAGGGCACAGGTGAGGGTACGGAAACGTGGGAGGGTCAGGCTACGTGCTGACGCACGGGTCAGTGCCAGCGTACGGGCCAGGAGTAGGCTACGGCTTGGGGGTAAGGTGTAGGGCTGGTGGTGGGTTTCCGTTCCGGGCTAGGGTTAGGGTTAGGGAACGGCAAGGCTTAGGGCACAGGTGAGGGTACGGAAACGTGGGAGGGTCAGGCTACGTGCTGACGCACGGGTCAGTGCCAGCGTACGGGCCAGGAGTAGGCTACGGCTTGGGGGTAAGGTGTAGGGCTGGTGGTGGGTTTCCGTTCCGGGCTAGGGTTAGGGTTAGGGAACGGCAAGGCTTAGGGCACAGGTGAGGGTACGGAAACGTGGGAGGGTCAGGCTACGTGCTGACGCACGGGTCAGTGCCAGCGTACGGACCAGGAGTAGGCTACGGCGTAGGGTAAGATGTAGGGCTGGTGGTGGGTTTCCGTTCCGGGCTAGGGTTAGGGTTAGGGAACGACAAGGCTTAGGGCACAGGTGAGGGTATGGAAACGTGGGAGGGTCAGGCTACGTGGTGACGCACGGGTCAGTGCCAGCGTACGGGCCAGGAGTAGGCTAAGGTGTAGGGTAAGGTGTAGGGCTGGTGGTGGGTTTCCGTTCCGGGCTAGGGTTAGGGTTAGGGAACGGCAAGGCTTAGGGCACAGGTGAGGGTATGGAAACGTGGGAGGGTCAGGCTACGTGCTGACGAACGGGTCAGTGCCAGCGTACCGGCCAGGTGTAGGCTACGGCTTCTGGGTAAGGTGTAGGGCTGGTGGTGGGTTTCCGTTCCGGGCCAGGGTTAGGGTTAGGGAACGGCAAGGCTTAGGGCACAGGTGAGGGTACGGAAACGTGGGAGGGTCAGGCTACATGCTGATGCATGGGTCAGTGCCAGCGTACGGGCCAGGAGTAGGCTACGGCTTGGGGGTAAGGTGTAGGGCTGGTGCTGGGTTTCCGTTCGGAGCTAGGGTTAGGGTTAGGGAACGGCAAGGCTTAGGGCACAGGTGAGGGTACGGAAACGTGGGAGGGTCAGGCTACGTGCTGATGCACGGGTCAGTGCCAGCGTACGGGCCAGGAGTAGGCTACAATGTAGGGTAAGGTGTAGGGCTGGTGGTGGGTTTCCATTCTGGGCTAGGGTTAGGGTTAGGGAACGGCAAGGCTTAGGGCACAGGTGAGGGTACGGAAACGTGGGAGGGTCAGGCTACGTGCTGACGCACGGGTCAGTGCCAGCGTACGGGCCAGGAGTAGGCTACGGCTTGGGGGTAAGTTGTAGGGCTGGTGGTGGGTTTCCGTTCCGGGCTAGGGTTAGGGTTAGGGAACGGCAAGGCTTAGGGCACAGGTGAGGGTACAGAAACGTGGGAGGGTCAGGCTACGTGCTGACGCACGGGTCAGTGCCAGCGTACGGGCCAGGAGTACGCTACGGCTTGGGGGTAAGGTGTAGGGCTTTTGGTGGGTTTCCGTTCCGGGCTAGGGTTAGGGTTAGGGAACGGCAAGGCTTAGGGCACAGGTGAGGGTATGGAAACGTGGGAGGGTCAGGCTACGTGCTGACGCACGGGTCAGTGCCAGCGTACGGGCCAGGAGTAGGCTACGGCGTAGGGTAAGGTGTAGGGCTGGTGGTGGGTTTCCGTTCCGAGCTAGGGTTAGGGTTAGGGAACGGCAAGGCTTAGGGCACAGGTGAGGGTACGGAAACGTGGGAGGGTCAGGCTACGTGCTGACGCACGGGTCAGTGCCAGCGTACGGGCCAGGAGTAGGCTACGGCTTGGGGGTAAGTTGTAGGGCTGGTGGTGGATTTCCGTTCCGGGCTAGGGTTAGGGTTAGGGAACGGCAAGGCTTAGGGCACAGGTGAGGGTACAGAAACGTGGGAGGGTCAGGCTACGTGCTGACGCACGGATCAGTGGCAGCGTAAGGGCCATGAGTACGCTACGGCTTGGGGGTAAGGTGTAGGGCTTTTGGTGGGTTTCCGTTCCGGGCTAGGGTTAGGGTTAGGGAACGGCAAGGCTTAGGGCACAGGTGAGGGTACGGAAACGTGGGAGGGTCAGGCTACGTGCTGACGCACGGGTCAGTGCCAGCGTACAAGCCAGGAGTAGGCTACGGCGTAGGGTATGGTGTAGGGCTGGTGGTGGGTTTCCATTCCGGGCTAGGGTTAGGGTTAGGGAACGGCAAGGCTTAGGGCACACTTGAGGGTACAGAAACGTGGGAGGGTCAGGCTACGTGCTGACGCACGTGTCAGTGCCAGCGTACAGGCCAGGTGTAGGCTACGGCTTGGGGGTAAGGTGTAGGGCTGGTGGTGGGTTTCCGTTCCGGGCTAGGGTTAGGGGTAGGGAACGGCAAGGCTTAGGGCACAGGTGAGGGTTCGGAAACGTGGGAGGGGCAGGCTACGTGCTGACGCACGGGTTAGTGCCAGCGAACGGGCCAGGAGTAGGCTACGGCTTGGGGGTAAGTTGTAGGGCTGGTGGTGGGTTTCCATTCCGGGCTAGGGTTAGGGTTAGGGAACGGCAAGGCTTAGGGCACAGGTGAGGGTACGGAAACGTGGGAGGGTCAGGCTACGTGCTGACGCACGGGTCAGTGCCAGCGTACGGGCCAGGAGTAGGCTACGGCGTAGGTTATGGTGTAGGGCTGGTGGTGGGTTTCCGTTCCGGGCTAGGGTTAGGGTTAGGGAACGGCAAGGCTTAGGGCACAGGTGAGGGTATGGAAACGTGGGAGGGTCAGTCTACGTGGTGACGCACGGGTCAGTGCCAGCGTACGGGCCAGGAGTAGGCTAAGGTGTAGGGTAAGGTGTAGGGCTGGTGGTGGGTTTCCGTTCCGGGCTAGGGTTAGGGTTAGGTAACGGCAAGGCTTAGGGCACAGGTGAGGGTACGGAAACGTGGGAGGGTCAGGCTACGTGCTGATGCACGGGTCAGTGCCAGCGTACCGGCCAGGTGTAGGCTACTCCTTGTGGGTAATGTGTAGGGCTGGTGGTGGGTTTCCGTTCTGGGCTAGGGTTAGGGTTAGGGAACGGCAAGGCTTAGGGCACAGGTGAGGGTACGGAAACGTGGGAGGGTCAGGCTACGTGCTGACGCACGGGTCAGTGCCAGCGTACGGGCCAGGAGTAAGCTACGGCGTAGGGTAAGGTGTAGGGCTGGTGGTCGGTTTCCATTCCGGGCTAGGGTTAGGGTTAGGGAACGGCAAGGCTTAGGGCACAGGTGAGGGTACAGAAACGTGGGAGGGTCAGGCTACGTGCTGACGCACGTGTCAGTGCCAGCGTACAGGCCAGGTGTAGGCTACGGCTTGGGGGTAAGGTGTAGGGCTGGTGGTGGTTTTCCGTTCCGGGCTAGGGTTAGGGTTAGGGAACGGCAAGGCTTAGGGCACAGGTGAGGGTACGGAAACGTGGGAGGGTCAGACTACGTGCTGACTCACGGGTCAGTGCCAGCGTACGGGCCAGGAGTAGGCTACAACGTAGGGTACGGTGTAGGGCTGGTGGTGGGTTTCCGTTCCGGGCTAGGGTTAGGGTTAGGGAACGGCAAGGGTTAGGGCACAGGTGAAGGTACAGAAACGTGGGAGGGTCAGGCTACGTGCTGACGCATGGGTCAGTGCCAGCGTACGGGCCAGGAGTAGGCTACGGCTTGGGGGTATGGGGCAGGGCTGGCAGTGGGTTTCCGTTCCGGGGTAGGGTTAGGGCTAGGGAACGGCAAGGCTTAGGGCACAGGTGAGGGTACGGAAACGTGGGAGGGTCAGGCTACGTGCTGATGCACGGGTCATTGCCAGCGTAACGGCCAGGTGTAGGCTACGGCTTGTGGGTAAGGTGTAGGGCTGGTGGTGGGTTTCCATTCCGGGCTAGGTTTAGGGTTAGGGAACGGCAAGGCTTAGGGCACAGGTGAGGGTACAGAAACGTGGGAGGGTCAGGCTACGTGCTGACGCACGGGTCAGTGCCAGCGTACGGGCCAGGAGTAGGCTACGGCGTAGGGTAAGGTGTAGGGCTGGTGGTGGGTTTCCGTTCCGGGCTAGGGTTAGGGTTAGGGAACGGCAAGGCTGAGGGCACAGGTGAGGGTACGGAAACGTGGGAGGGTCAGGCTACGTGCTGACGCACGGGTCAGTGCCAGCGTACGGGCCAGGAGTAGGCTACGGCGTAGGGTAAGGTGTAGGGCTGGTGGTGGGTTTCCGTTCCGGGCTAGGGTTAGGGTTAGGGAACGGCAAGGCTTAGGGCACAGGTGAGGGTACGGAAACGTGGGAGGGTCAGGCTACGTGCTGATGCACGGGTCAGTGCCAGCGTACCGGCCAGGTGTAGGCTACTGCTTGTGGTTAAGTTGTAGGGCTGGTGGTGGGTTCCCGTTCCGGGCTAGGGTTAGGGTTAGGGAACGGCAAGGCTTAGGGCACAGGTGAGGGTACGGAAACGTGGGAGGCTCAGACTACGTGCTGACGCACATGTCAGTGCCAGCGTACAGGCCAGGTGTAGGCTACGGCTTGGGGGTAAGGTGTAGGGCTGGTGGTGGGTTTCCGTTCTGGGCTAGGCTTAGGGTTAGGGAACGGCAAGGCTTAGGGCACAGGTGAGGGTACGGAAACGTGGGAGGGTCAGACTACGTGCTGACGCACGGGTCAGTGCCAGCCTACGGGCCTGGAGTAGGCTACAGCGTAGGGTAAGGTGTAGGGCTGCTGGTGGGTTTCCGTTCCGGGCTAGGGTTAGGGTTAGGGAACGGCAAGGATTAGGGCACAGGTGAGGGTACAGAAACGTGGGAGGGTCAGGCTACGTGCTGACGCATGGGTCAGTGCCAGCGTACGGGCCAGGAGTAGGCTACGGCTTGGGGGTAAGGTGTAGGGATGGCGGTGGGTTTCCGTTCCGGGCTAGGGTTAGGGTTAGGGAACGGCAAGGCTTAGGGCACAGGTGAGGGTACAGAAACGTGGGAGGGTCAGGCTACGTGCTGACTCACGGGTCAGTGCCAGCGTACGGGCCAGGAGTAGGCTACGGCGTAGGGTAAGGTGTAGGGCTGGTGGTGGGTTTCCGTTCCGGGCTAGGGTTAGGGTTAGGGAACGGCAAGGCTGAGGGCACACGTGAGGGTACGGAAACGTAGGAGGGTCAGGCTACGTGCTGACGCACGGGTCAGTGCCAGCGTACGGGCCAGGAGTAGGCTACAGCGTATGGTAAGGTTTAGGGCTGGTGGTGGGTTTCCGTTCCGGGCTAGGGTTAGGGTTAGGGAACGGCAAGGCTTAGGGCACAGGTGAGGGTACGGAAACGTGGGAGGGTCAGGCTACGTGCTGATGCACGGGTCAGTGCCAGCGTACCGGCCAGGTGTAGGCTACTCCTTGTGGGTAAGGTGTAGGGCTGGTGGTGGGTTTCCGTTCTGGGCTAGGGTTAGGGTTAGGGAACGGCAAGGCTTAGGGCACAGGTGAGGGTACGGAAACGTGGGAGGGCCAGGCTACGTGCGGACGCACGGGTCAGTGCCAACGTACGGGCCAGGAGTAGGCTACGGCGTAGGGTAAGGTGTAGGGCTGGTGGTCGGTTTACATCCCGGGCTAGGGTTAGGGTTAGGGAACGGCAAGGCTTAGGGCACAGGTGAGGGTACAGAAACGTGGGAGGGTCAGGCTACGTGCTGACGCACGTGTCAGTGCCAGCGTACAGGCCAGGTGTAGGCTACGGCTTGGGGGTAAGGTGTAGGGCTGGTGGTGGGTTTCCGTTCCGGGCTAGGGTTAGGGTTAGGGAACGGCAAGGCTTAGGGCACAGGTGAGGGTACGGAAACGTGGGAGGGTCAGACTACGTGCTGACTCACGGGTCAGTGCCAGCGTACGGGCCAGGAGTAGGCTACAACGTAGGGTACGGTGTAGGGCTGGTGGTGGGTTTCCGTTCCGGGCTAGGGTTAGGGTTAGGGAACGGCAAGGCTTAGGGCACAGGTGAGGGTACAGAAACGTGGGAGGGTCAGGCTACCTGCTGACGCATGGCTCAGTGCCAGCGTACGGGCCAGGAGTAGGCTACGGCTTGGGGGTATGGGGCAGGGCTGGCAGTGGGTTTCCGTTCCGGGCTAGGGTTAGGGTTAGGGAACGGCAAGGCTTAGGGCACAGTTGAGGGTACAGAAACGTGGGAGGGTCAGGCTACGTGCGGACTCACGGGTCAGTGCCAGCGTACGGGCCAGGAGTAGGCTACGGCTTGGGGGTAAGGTGTAGGGCTGGTGGTGGGTTTCCGTTCCGGGCTAGGGTTAGGGTTAGGGAACGGCAAGGCTTAGGGCACAGGTGAGGGTACGGAAACGTGGGAGGGTCAGGCTACGTGCTGACTCACGGGTCAGTGCCAGCGTACGGGCCAGGAGTAGGCTACAACGTAGGGTAAGGTGTAGGGCTGGTGGTGGGTTTCCGTTTTGGGCTAGGGTTAGGGTTAGGGAACGGCAAGGCTTAGGGCACAGGTGAGGGTACGGAAACGTGGGAGGGTCAGGGTACGTGCTGACGCACGGGTCAGTGCCAGCGTACCGGCCAGGAGTAGGCTACGGCTTGGGGGTAAGCTGTAGGGCTGGTGGTGGGTTTCCGTTCCGGGCTATGGTTAGGGATAGGGAACGGCAAGGCTTAGGGCACAGGTGAGGGTACGGAAACGTGGGAGGGTCAGGCTACGTGCTGACGCACGGGTCAGTGCCAGCGTACGGGCCAGGAGTAGGCTACGGCTTGGGGGTAAGTTGTAGGGCTGGTGGTGGGTTTCCGTTCCGGGCTAGGGTTAGGGTTAGGGAACGGCAAGGCTTAGGGCACAGGTGAGGGTACGGAAACGTGGGAGGGTCAGGCTACGTGCTGACGCACGGGTCAGTGCCAGCGTACGGGCCAGGAGTAGGCTACGGCATAGGTTAAGGTGTAGGGCTGGTGGTGGGTTTCCATTCCGGGCTAGGTTTAGGGTTAGGGAACGGCAAGGCTTAGGGCACAGGTGAGGGTACAGAAACGTGGGAGGGTCAGGCTACGTGCTGACGCACGGGTCAGTGCCAGCGTACGGGCCAGGAGTAGGCTACGGCGTAGGGTAAGGTGTAGGGCTGGTGGTGGGTTTCCGTTCCGGGCTAGGGTTAGGGTTAGGGAACGGCAAGGCTGAGGGCACAGGTGAGGGTACGGAAACGTGGGAGGGTCAGGCTACGTGCTGACGCACGGGTCAGTGCCAGCGTACGGGCCAGGAGTAGGCTACGGCGTAGGGTAAGGTGTAGGGCTGGTGGTGGGTTTCCGTTCCGGGCTAGGGTTAGGGTTAGGGAACGGCAAGGCTTAGGGCACAGGTGAGGGTACGGAAACGTGGGAGGGTCAGGCTACGTGCTGATGCACGGGTCAGTGCCTGCGTACCGGCCAGGTGTAGGCTACTGCTTGTGGTTAAGTTGTAGGGCTGGTGGTGGGTTCCCGTTCCGGGCTAGGGTTAGGGTTAGGGAACGGCAAGGCTTAGGGCACAGGTGAGGGTACGGAAACGTGGGAGGGTCAGGCTACGTGCTGACGCACATGTCAGTGCCAGCGTACAGGCCAGGTGTAGGCTACGGCTTGGGGGTAAGGTGTAGGGCTGGTGGTGGGTTTCCGTTCTGGGCTAGGCTTAGGGTTAGGGAACGGCAAGGCTTAGGGCACAGGTGAGGGTACGGAAACGTGGGAGGGTCAGACTACGTGCTGACGCACGGGTCAGTGCCAGCCTACGGGCCTGGAGTAGGCTACAGCGTAGGGTAAGGTGTAGGGCTGGTGGTGGGTTTCCGTTCCGGGCTAGGGTTAGGGTTAGGGAACGGCAAGGCTTAGGGCACAGGTGAGGGTACGGAAACGTGGGAGGGTCAGGCTACGTGCTGACGCATGGGTCAGTGCCAGCGTACGGGCCAGGAATAGGCTACGGCGTAGGGTAAGGTGTAGGGCTGGTGGTGGGTTTCCGTTCCGGGCTAGGGTTAGGGTTAGGGAACGGCAAGGCTTAGGGCACAGGTGAGGGTATTGAAACGTGGGAGGGTCAGGCTATGTGGTGACGCACGGGTCAGTGCCAGCGTACGGGCCAGGAGTAGGCTAAGGTGTAGGGTAAGGTGTAGGGCTGATGGTGGGTTTCCGTTCCGGGCTAGGGTTAGGGTTAGGGAACGGCAAGGCTTAGGGCACAGGTGAGGGTATGGAAACGTGGGAGGGTCAGGCTACGTGCTAACGCACGGGTCAGTGCCAGCGTACGGGCCAGGAGTAGGCTACGGCGTAGGGTAAGGTGTAGGGCTGGTGGTGGGTTTCCGTTCCGGGCTAGGGTTAGGGTTAGGGAACGGCAAGGCTTAGGGCACAGGTGAGGGTATGGAAACGTGGGAGGGTCAGGCTACGTGGTGACGCACGGGTCAGTGCCAGCGTACGGGCCAGGAGTAGGCTAAGGTGTAGGGTAATGTGTAGGGCTGGTGGTGGGTTTCCGTTCTGGGCTAGGGTTAGGGTTAGGGAACGGCAAGGCTTAGGGCACAGGTGAGGGTACGGAAACGTGGGCGGGTGAGGCTACGTGCTGATGCACGGGTCAGTGCCAGCGTACGGGCCAGGAGTAGGCTACGGCTTGGGGGTAAGGTGTAGGCCTGGCGGTGGGTTTCCGTTCCGGGCTAGGGTTAGGGTTAGGGAACGGCAAGGCTTAGGGCACAGGTGAGGGTACAGAAACGTGGGAGGGTCAGGCTACGTGCTGACGCACGTGTCAGTGCCAGCGTAGGGGCCAGGAGTAGGCTACGGCTTGGGGGTAAGGTGTAGGGCTGGTGGTGGTTTTCCGTTCCGGGCTAGAGTTAGGGTTAGGGAACGGCAAGGCTTAGGGCACAGGTGAGGGTACGGAAACGTGGGAGGGTCAGGCTACGTGCTGACGCACGGGTCAGTGCCAGCGTACGGGCCAGGACTAGGCTACGGCTTGGGGGAAAGTTGTAGGGCTGGTGGTGGGTTTCCGTTCCGGGCTAGGGTTAGGGTTAGGGAACGGCAAGGCTTAGGGCACAGGTGAGGGTACGGAAACGTGGGAGGGTCAGGCTACGTGCTGACGCACGGGTCAGTGCCAGCGTAAGGGCCAGGAGTAGGCTACGGCTTGGGGGTAAGTTGTAGGGCTGGAGGTGGGTTTCCGTTCCGGGCTAGGGTTAGGGTTAGGGAACGGCAAGGCTTAGGGCACAGGTGAGGGTATGGAAACGTGGGAGGGTCAGGCTACGTGCTGACGCACGGGTCAGTGCCAGCGTACGGGCCAGGAGTAGGCTAAGGTGTAGGGTAAGGTGTAGGGCTGGTGGTGGGTTTCCGTTCCTGGCTAGGGTTAGGGTTAGGGAACGGCAAGGCTTAGGGCACAGGTGAGGGTACGGAAACGTGGGAGGGTCATGCTACGTGCTAACGCATGGGTCAGTGCCAGCGTACGGGCCAGGAGTAGGCTACGGCGTAGGGTAAGGTGTAGGGCTGGTGGTGGGTTTCCGTTCCGGGCTAGGGTTAGGGTTAGGGAACGGCAAGGCTTAGGGCACAGGTGAGGGTATGGAAACGTGGGAGGGTCAGGCTACGTGGTGACGCACGGGTCAGTGCCAGGGTACGGGCCAGGAGTAGGCTAAGGTGTAGGGTAAGGTGTAGGGCTGGTGGTGGGTTTCCGTTCCGGGCTAGGGTTAGGGTTAGGGAACGGCAAGGCTTAGGGCACAGGTGACGGTATGGAAACGTGGGAGGGTCAGGCTACGTGCTGACGCACGGGTCAGTGCCAGCGTAACGGCCAGGTGTAGGCTACGGCTTCTGGGTAAGGTGTAGGGCTGGTGGTGGGTTTCCGTTCCGGGCTAGGGTTAGGGTTAGGGAACGGCAAGGCTTAGGGCACAGGTGAGGGTACGGAAACGTGGGAGGGTCAGGCTACGTGCTGATGCACGGGTCAGTGCCAGCGTACGGGCCAGGAGTAGGCTACGGCTTGGGGGTAAGGTGTAGGGCTGGTGGTGAGTTTCCGTTCCGGGCTAGGGTTAGGGTTAGGGAACGGCAAGGCTTAGGGCACAGGTGAGGGTACGGAAACGTGGGAGGGTCAGGCTACGTGCTGATGCACGGGTCAGTGCCAGCGTACGGGCCAGGAGTAGGCTACGGCTTGGGGGTAAGGTGTAGGGCTGGTGGTGAGTTTCCGTTCCGGGCTAGGGTTAGGGTTAGGGAACGGCAAGGCTTAGGGCACAGGTGAGGGTACGGAAACGTGGGAGGGTCAGTCTACGTGCTGACGCACGGGTCAGTGCCAGCGTACGGGCCAGGAGTAGGCTACGGCGTAGGGTAAGGTGTAGGGCTGGTGGTGGGTTTCCGTTCCGGGCTAGGGTTAGGGTTAGGGAACGGCAAGGCTTAGGGCACAGGTGAGGGTACGGAAACGTGGGAGGGTCAGGCTACGTGCTGACGCACGGGTCAGTGCCAGCGTACGGGCCAGGAGTAGGCTACGGCGTAGGGTAAGGTGTAGGGCTGGTGGTGGGTTTCCGTTCCGGGCTAGGGTTAGGGTTAGGGAACGGCAAGGCTGAGGGCACAGGTGAGGGTACGGAAACGTGGGAGGGTCAGGCTACGTGCTGACACACGGGTCAGTGCCAGCGTACGGGCCAGGAGTAGGCTACGGCTTGGGGGTAAGTTGTAGGGCTGGTGGTGGGTTTCCGTTCCGGGCTAGGGTTAGGGTTAGGGAACGGCAAGGCTTAGGGCACAGGTGAGGGTACGGAAACGTGGGAGGGTCAGGCTACGTGCTGACGCACGGGTCAGTGCCAGCGTACGGGCCAGGAGTAGGCTACGGCGCAGGGTAAGGTGTAGGGCTGGTGGTGGGTTTCCGTTCCGGGCTAGGGTTAGGGTTACGGAACAGCAAGGCTTAGGGCACAGGTGAGGGTATGGAAACGTGGGAGGGTCAGGCTACGTGGTGACGCACGGGTCAGTGCCAGCGTATGGGCCAGGAGTAGGCTAAGGTGTAGGGTAATGTGTAGGGCTGGTGGTGGGTTTCCGTTCCGGGCTAGGGTTAGGGTTAGGGAACGGCAAGGCTTAGGGCACAGGTGAGGGTACGGAAACGTGGGAGGGTCAGGCTACGTGCTGATGCACGGGTCAGTGCCAGCGTACCAGCCAGGTGTAGGCTACGGCTTGTGGGTAAGGTGTAGGGCTGGTGGTGGGTTTCCATTCCAGGCTAGGTTTAGGGTTAGGGAACGGCAAGGCTTAGGGCACAGGTGAGGGTACGGAAACGTGGGAGGGTCAGGCTACGTGCTGACGCACGGGTCAGTGCCAGCGTACGGGCCAGGAGTAAGCTACGGCGTAGGGTAAGGTGTAGGGCTGGTGGTCGGTTTCCATTCCGGGCTAGGGTTAGGGTTAGGGAACGGCAAGGCTTAGGGCACAGGTGAGGGTACAGAAACGTGGGAGGGTCAGGCTACGTGCTGACGCACGTGTCAGTGCCAGCGTACAGGCCAGGTGTAGGCTACGGCTTGGGGGTAAGGTGTAGGGCTGGTGGTGGTTTTCCGTTCCGGGCTAGGGTTAGGGTTAGGGAACGGCAAGGCTTAGGGCACAGGTGAGGGTACGGAAACGTGGGAGGGTCAGACTACGTGCTGACTCACGGGTCAGTGCCAGCGTACGGGCCAGGAGTAGGCTACAACGTAGGGTACGGTGTAGGGCTGGTGGTGGGTTTCCGTTCCGGGCTAGGGTTAGGGTTAGGGAACGGCAAGGCTTAGGGCACAGGTGAAGGTACAGAAACGTGGGAGGGTCAGGCTACGTGCTGACGCATGGGTCAGTGCCAGCGTACGGGCCAGGAGTAGGCTACGGCTTGGGGGTATGGGGCAGGGCTGGCAGTGGGTTTCCGTTCCGGGGTAGGGTTAGGGCTAGGGAACGGCAAGGCTTAGGGCACAGGTGAGGGTACGGAAACGTGGGAGGGTCAGGCTACGTGCTGATGCACGGGTCATTGCCAGCGTAACGGCCAGGTGTAGGCTACGGCTTGTGGGTAAGGTGTAGGGCTGGTGGTGGGTTTCCATTCCGGGCTAGGTTTAGGGTTAGGGAACGGCAAGGCTTAGGGCACAGGTGAGGGTACAGAAACGTGGGAGGGTCAGGCTACGTGCTGACGCACGGGTCAGTGCCAGCGTACGGGCCAGGAGTAGGCTACGGCGTAGGGTAAGGTGTAGGGCTGGTGGTGGGTTTCCGTTCCAGGCTAGGGTTAGGGTTAGGGAACGGCAAGGCTGAGGGCACAGGTGAGGGTACGGAAACGTGGGAGGGTCAGGCTACGTGCTGACGCACGGGTCAGTGCCAGCGTACGGGCCAGGAGTAGGCTACGGCGTAGGGTAAGGTGTAGGGCTGGTGGTGGGTTTCCGTTCCGGGCTAGGGTTAGGGTTAGGGAACGGCAAGGCTTAGGGCACAGGTGAGGGTACGGAAACGTGGGAGGGTCAGGCTACGTGCTGATGCACGGGTCAGTGCCAGCGTACCGGCCAGGTGTAGGCTACTGCTTGTGGTTAAGTTGTAGGGCTGGTGGTGGGTTCCCGTTCCGGGCTAGGGTTAGGGTTAGGGAACGGCAAGGCTTAGGGCACAGGTGAGGGTACGGAAACGTGGGAGGCTCAGACTACGTGCTGACGCACATGTCAGTGCCAGCGTACAGGCCAGGTGTAGGCTACGGCTTGGGGGTAAGGTGTAGGGCTGGTGGTGGGTTTCCGTTCTGGGCTAGGCTTAGGGTTAGGGAACGGCAAGGCTTAGGGCACAGGTGAGGGTACGGAAACGTGGGAGGGTCAGACTACGTGCTGACGCACGGGTCAGTGCCAGCCTACGGGCCTGGAGTAGGCTACAGCGTAGGGTAAGGTGTAGGGCTGCTGGTGGGTTTCCGTTCCGGGCTAGGGTTAGGGTTAGGGAACGGCAAGGATTAGGGCACAGGTGAGGGTACAGAAACGTGGGAGGGTCAGGCTACGTGCTGACGCATGGGTCAGTGCCAGTGTACGGGCCAGGAGTAGGCTACAGCTTGGGGGTAAGGTGTAGGGATGGCGGTGGGTTTCCGTTCCGGGCTAGGGTTAGGGTTAGGGAACGGCAAGGCTTAGGGCACAGGTGAGGGTACAGAAACGTGGGAGGGTCAGGCTACGTGCTGACTCACGGGTCAGTGCCAGCGTACGGGCCAGGAGTAGGCTACGGCGTAGGGTAAGGTGTAGGGCTGGTGGTGGGTTTCCGTTCCGGGCTAGGGTTAGGGTTAGGGAACGGCAAGGCTGAGGGCACACGTGAGGGTACGGAAACGTAGGAGGGTCAGGCTACGTGCTGACGCACGGGTCAGTGCCAGCGTACGGGCCAGGAGTAGGCTACAGCGTATGGTAAGGTTTAGGGCTGGTGGTGGGTTTCCGTTCTGGGCTAGGGTTAGGGTTAGGGAACGGCAAGGCTTAGGGCACAGGTGAGGGTACGGAAACGTGGGAGGGTCAGGCTACGTGCTGATGCACGGGTCAGTGCCAGCGTACCGGCCAGGTGTAGGCTACTCCTTGTGGGTAAGGTGTAGGGCTGGTGGTGGGTTTCCGTTCTGGGCTAGGGTTAGGGTTAGGGAACGGCAAGGCTTAGGGCACAGGTGAGGGTACGGAAACGTGGGAGGGCCAGGCTACGTGCGGACGCACGGGTCAGTGCCAGCGTACGGGCCAGGAGTAGGCTACGGCGTAGGGTAAGGTGTAGGGCTGGTGGTCGGTTTACATCCCGGGCTAGGGTTAGGGTTAGGGAACGGCAAGGCTTAGGGCACAGGTGAGGGTACAGAAACGTGGGAGGGTCAGGCTACGTGCTGACGCACGTGTCAGTGCCAGCGTACAGGCCAGGTGTAGGCTACGGCTTGGGGGTAAGGTGTAGGGCTGGTGGTGGGTTTCCGTTCCGGGCTAGGGTTAGGGTTAGGGAACGGCAAGGCTTAGGGCACAGGTGAGGGTACGGAAACGTGGGAGGGTCAGACTACGTGCTGACTCACGGGTCAGTGCCAGCGTACGGGCCAGGAGTAGGCTACAACGTAGGGTACGGTGTAGGGCTGGTGGTGGGTTTCCGTTCCGGGCTAGGGTTAGGGTTAGGGAACGGCAAGGCTTAGGGCACAGGTGAGGGTACAGAAACGTGGGAGGGTCAGGCTACCTGCTGACGCATGGGTCAGTGCCAGCGTACGGGCCAGGAGTAGGCTACGGCTTGGGGGTATGGGGCAGGGCTGGCAGTGGGTTTCCGTTCCGGGCTAGGGTTAGGGTTAGGGAACGGCAAGGCTTAGGGCACAGTTGAGGGTACAGAAACGTGGGAGGGTCAGGCTACGTGCGGACTCACGGGTCAGTGCCAGCGTACGGGCCAGGAGTAGGCTACGGCTTGGGGGTAAGGTGTAGGGCTGGTGGTGGGTTTCCGTTCCGGGCTAGGGTTAGGGTTAGGGAACGGCAAGGCTTAGGGCACAGGTGAGGGTACGGAAACGTGGGAGGGTCAGGCTACGTGCTGACTCACGGGTCAGTGCCAGCGTACGGGCCAGGAGTAGGCTACAACGTAGGGTAAGGTGTAGGGCTGGTGGTGGGTTTCCGTTTTGGGCTAGGGTTAGGGTTAGGGAACGGCAAGGCTTAGGGCACAGGTGAGGGTACGGAAACGTGGGAGGGTCAGGGTACGTGCTGACGCACGGGTCAGTGCCAGCGTACCGGCCAGGAGTAGGCTACGGCTTGGGGGTAAGCTGTAGGGCTGGTGGTGGGTTTCCGTTCCGGGCTATGGTTAGGGATAGGGAACGGCAAGGCTTAGGGCACAGGTGAGGGTACGGAAACGTGGGAGGGTCAGGCTACGTGCTGACGCACGGGTCAGTGCCAGCGTACGGGCCAGGAGTAGGCAACGGCTTGGGGGTAAGTTGTAGGGCTGGTGGTGGGTTTCCGTTCCGGGCTAGGGTTAGGGTTAGGGAACGGCAAGGCTTAGGGCACAGGTGAGGGTACGGAAACGTGGGAGGGTCAGGCTACGTGCTGACGCACGGGTCAGTGCCAGCGTACGGGCCAGGAGTAGGCTACGGCATAGGTTAAGGTGTAGGGCTGGTGGTGGGTTTCCGTTCCGGGCTAGGGTTAGGGTTAGGGAACGGCAAGGCTTAGGGCACAGGTGAGGGTATGGAAACGTGGGAGGGTCCGGCTACGTGGTGACGCACGGGTCAGTGCCAGCGTACGGGCCAGGAGTAGGCTAAGGTGTAGGGTAAGGTGTAGGGCTTGTGGTGGGTTTCCGTTCCGGGCTAGGGTTAGGGTTAGGGAACGGCAAGGCTTAGGGCACAGGTGAGGGTACGGAAACGTGGGAGGGTCAGGCTACGTGCTGATGCACGGGTCAGTGCCAGCGTACCGGCCAGGTGTAGGCTACGGCTTGTGGGTAAGGTGTAGGGCTGGTGGTGGGTTTCCATTCCGGGCTAGGTTTAGGGTTAGGGAACGGCAAGGCTTAGGGCACAGGTGAGGGTACAGAAACGTGGGAGGGTCAGGCTACGTGCTGACGCACGGGTCAGTGCCAGCGTACGGGCCAGGAGTAGGCTACGGCGTAGGGTAAGGTGTAGGGCTGGTGGTGGGTTTCCGTTCCGGGCTAGGGTTAGGGTTAGGGAACGGCAAGGCTGAGGGCACAGGTGAGGGTACGGAAACGTGGGAGGGTCAGGCTACGTGCTGACGCACGGGTCAGTGCCAGCGTACGGGCCAGGAGTAGGCTACGGCGTAGGGTAAGGTGTAGGGCTGGTGGTGGGTTTCCGTTCCGGGCTAGGGTTAGGGTTAGGGAACGGCAAGGCTTAGGGCACAGGTGAGGGTACGGAAACGTGGGAGGGTCAGGCTACGTGCTGATGCACGGGTCAGTGCCTGCGTACCGGCCAGGTGTAGGCTACTGCTTGTGGTTAAGTTGTAGGGCTGGTGGTGGGTTCCCGTTCCGGGCTAGGGTTAGGGTTAGGGAACGGCAAGGCTTAGGGCACAGGTGAGGGTACGGAAACGTGGGAGGGTCAGGCTACGTGCTGACGCACATGTCAGTGCCAGCGTACAGGCCAGGTGTAGGCTACGGCTTGGGGGTAAGGTGTAGGGCTGGTGGTGGGTTTCCGTTCTGGGCTAGGCTTAGGGTTAGGGAACGGCAAGGCTTAGGGCACAGGTGAGGGTACGGAAACGTGGGAGGGTCAGACTACGTGCTGACGCACGGGTCAGTGCCAGCCTACGGGCCTGGAGTAGGCTACAGCGTAGGGTAAGGTGTAGGGCTGGTGGTGGGTTTCCGTTCCGGGCTAGGGTTAGGGTTAGGGAACGGCAAGGCTTAGGGCACAGGTGAGGGTACGGAAACGTGGGAGGGTCAGGCTACGTGCTGACGCATGGGTCAGTGCCAGCGTACGGGCCAGGAATAGGCTACGGCGTAGGGTAAGGTGTAGGGCTGGTGGTGGGTTTCCGTTCCGGGCTAGGGTTAGGGTTAGGGAACGGCAAGGCTTAGGGCACAGGTGAGGGTATTGAAACGTGGGAGGGTCAGGCTATGTGGTGACGCACGGGTCAGTGCCAGCGTACGGGCCAGGAGTAGGCTAAGGTGTAGGGTAAGGTGTAGGGCTGATGGTGGGTTTCCGTTCCGGGCTAGGGTTAGGGTTAGGGAACGGCAAGGCTTAGGGCACAGGTGAGGGTATGGAAACGTGGGAGGGTCAGGCTACGTGCTAACGCACGGGTCAGTGCCAGCGTACGGGCCAGGAGTAGGCTACGGCGTAGGGTAAGGTGTAGGGCTGGTGGTGGGTTTCCGTTCCGGGCTAGGGTTAGGGTTAGGGAACGGCAAGGCTTAGGGCACAGGTGAGGGTATGGAAACGTGGGAGGGTCAGGCTACGTGGTGACGCACGGGTCAGTGCCAGCGTACGGGCCAGGAGTAGGCTAAGGTGTAGGGTAATGTGTAGGGCTGGTGGTGGGTTTCCGTTCTGGGCTAGGGTTAGGGTTAGGGAACGGCAAGGCTTAGGGCACAGGTGAGGGTACGGAAACGTGGGCGGGTGAGGCTACGTGCTGATGCACGGGTCAGTGCCAGCGTACGGGCCAGGAGTAGGCTACGGCTTGGGGGTAAGGTGTAGGCCTGGCGGTGGGTTTCCGTTCCGGGCTAGGGTTAGGGTTAGGGAACGGCAAGGCTTAGGGCACAGGTGAGGGTACAGAAACGTGGGAGGGTCAGGCTACGTGCTGACGCACGTGTCAGTGCCAGCGTAGGGGCCAGGAGTAGGCTACGGCTTGGGGGTAAGGTGTAGGGCTGGTGGTGGTTTTCCGTTCCGGGCTAGAGTTAGGGTTAGGGAACGGCAAGGCTTAGGGCACAGGTGAGGGTACGGAAACGTGGGAGGGTCAGGCTACGTGCTGACGCACGGGTCAGTGCCAGCGTACGGGCCAGGACTAGGCTACGGCTTGGGGGAAAGTTGTAGGGCTGGTGGTGGGTTTCCGTTCCGGGCTAGGGTTAGGGTTAGGGAACGGCAAGGCTTAGGGCACAGGTGAGGGTACGGAAACGTGGGAGGGTCAGGCTACGTGCTGACGCACGGGTCAGTGCCAGCGTAAGGGCCAGGAGTAGGCTACGGCTTGGGGGTAAGTTGTAGGGCTGGAGGTGGGTTTCCGTTCCGGGCTAGGGTTAGGGTTAGGGAACGGCAAGGCTTAGGGCACAGGTGAGGGTATGGAAACGTGGGAGGGTCAGGCTACGTGCTGACGCACGGGTCAGTGCCAGCGTACGGGCCAGGAGTAGGCTAAGGTGTAGGGTAAGGTGTAGGGCTGGTGGTGGGTTTCCGTTCCTGGCTAGGGTTAGGGTTAGGGAACGGCAAGGCTTAGGGCACAGGTGAGGGTACGGAAACGTGGGAGGGTCATGCTACGTGCTAACGCATGGGTCAGTGCCAGCGTACGGGCCAGGAGTAGGCTACGGCGTAGGGTAAGGTGTAGGGCTGGTGGTGGGTTTCCGTTCCGGGCTAGGGTTAGGGTTAGGGAACGGCAAGGCTTAGGGCACAGGTGAGGGTATGGAAACGTGGGAGGGTCAGGCTACGTGGTGACGCACGGGTCAGTGCCAGCGTACGGGCCAGGAGTAGGCTAAGGTGTAGGGTAAGGTGTAGGGCTGGTGGTGGGTTTCCGTTCCGGGCTAGGGTTAGGGTTAGGGAACGGCAAGGCTTAGGGCACAGGTGACGGTATGGAAACGTGGGAGGGTCAGGCTACGTGCTGACGCACGGGTCAGTGCCAGCGTAACGGCCAGGTGTAGGCTACGGCTTCTGGGTAAGGTGTAGGGCTGGTGGTGGGTTTCCGTTCCGGGCTAGGGTTAGGGTTAGGGAACGGCAAGGCTTAGGGCACAGGTGAGGGTACGGAAACGTGGGAGGGTCAGGCTACGTGCTGATGCACGGGTCAGTGCCAGCGTACGGGCCAGGAGTAGGCTACGGCTTGGGGGTAAGGTGTAGGGCTGGTGGTGAGTTTCCGTTCCGGGCTAGGGTTAGGGTTAGGGAACGGCAAGGCTTAGGGCACAGGTGAGGGTACGGAAACGTGGGAGGGTCAGGCTACGTGCTGATGCACGGGTCAGTGCCAGCGTACCGGCCAGGTGTAGGCTACGGCTTGTGGGTAAGGTGTAGGAATGGTGGTGGGTTTCCGTTCCGGGCTACGGTTAGGGTTAGGGAACGGCAAGGCTTAGGGCACAGGTGAGGGTACGGAAACGTGGGAGGGTCAGGCTACGTGCTGACGCACGGGTCAGTGCCAGCGTACGGGCCAGGAGTAGGCTACGGCGTAGGGTAAGGTGTAGGGCTGGTGGTGGGTTTCCGTTCCGGGCTAGGGTTAGGGTTAGGGAACGGCAAGGCTTAGGGCACAGGTGAGGGTACGGAAACGTGGGAGGGTCAGGCTACGTGCTGACGCACGGGTCAGTGCCAGCGTACGGGCCAGGAGTAGGCTACGGCGTAGGGTAAGGTGTAGGGCTGGTGGTGGGTTTCCGTTCCGGGCTAGGGTTAGGGTTAGGGAACGGCAAGGCTGAGGGCACAGGTGAGGGTACGGAAACGTGGGAGGGTCAGGCTACGTGCTGACACACGGGTCAGTGCCAGCGTACGGGCCAGGAGTAGGCTACGGCTTGGGGGTAAGTTGTAGGGCTGGTGGTGGGTTTCCGTTCCGGGCTAGGGTTAGGGTTAGGGAACGGCAAGGCTTAGGGCACAGGTGAGGGTACGGAAACGTGGGAGGGTCAGGCTACGTGCTGACGCACGGGTCAGTGCCAGCGTACGGGCCAGGAGTAGGCTACGGCGTAGGGTAAGGTGTAGGGCTGGTGGTGGGTTTCCGTTCCGGGCTAGGGTTAGGGTTACGGAACAGCAAGGCTTAGGGCACAGGTGAGGGTATGGAAACGTGGGAGGGTCAGGCTACGTGGTGACGCACGGGTCAGTGCCAGCGTATGGGCCAGGAGTAGGCTAAGGTGTAGGGTAATGTGTAGGGCTGGTGGTGGGTTTCCGTTCCGGGCTAGGGTTAGGGTTAGGGAACGGCAAGGCTTAGGGCACAGGTGAGGGTACGGAAACGTGGGCGGGTGAGGCTACGTGCTGATGCACGGGTCAGTGCCAGCGTACGGGCCAGGAGTAGGCTACGGCTTGGGGGTAAGGTGTAGGCCTGGCGGTGGGTTTCCGTTCCGGGCTAGGGTTAGGGTTAGGGAACGGCAAGGCTTAGGGCACAGGTGAGGGTACAGAAACGTGGGAGGGTAAGGCTACGTGCTGACGCACGGGTCAGTGGCAGCGTACGGGCCAGGAGTAGGCTACGGCTTGGGGGTAAGGTGTAGGGCTGGTGGTGGGTTTCCGTTCCGGGCTAGGGTTAGGGTTAGGGAACGGCAAGGCTTAGGGCACAGGTGAGGGTACGGAAACGTGGGAGGGTCAGGCTACGTGCTGACGCACGGGTCAGTGCCAGCGTACGGGCCAGTAGTAGGCTAAGGTGTAGGGTAAGGTGTAGGGCTGGTGGTGGGTTTCCGTTCCGGGCTAGGGTTAGGGTTAGGGAACGGCAAGGCTTAGGGCACAGGTGAGGGTATGGAAACGTGGGAGGGTCAGGCTACGTGCTGACGCACGGGTCAGTGCCAGCGTACCGGCCAGGTGTAGGCTACGGCTTCTGGGTAAGGTGTAGGGCTGGTGGTGGGTTTCCGTTCAGGGCTAGGGTTAGGGTTAGGGAACGGCAAGGCTTAGGGCACAGGTGAGGGTACGGAAACGTGGGAGAGTCAGGCTACGTGCTGATGCACGGGTCAGTGCCAGCGTACGGGCCAGGAGTAGGCTACGGCTTGGGGGTAAGTTGTAGGGCTGGTGGTGGGTTTCCGTTCCGGGCTAGGGTTAGGGTTAGGGAACGGCAAGGCTTAGGGCACAGGTGAGGGTACGGAAACGTGGGAGGGTCAGGCTACGTGCTGATGCACGGGTCAGTGCCAGCGTACCGGCCAGGTGTAGGCTACGGCTTGTGGGTAAGGTGTAGGGCTGGTGGTGGGTTTCCATTCCAGGCTAGGTTTAGGGTTAGGGAACGGCAAGGCTTAGGGCACAGGTGAGGGTACAGAAACGTGGGAGGGTCAGGCTACGTGCTGACGCACGGGTCAGTGCCAGCGTACGGGCCAGGAGTAGGCTACGGCGTAGGGTAAGGTGTAGGGCTGGTGGTGGGTTTCCGTTCCGGGCTAGGGTTAGGGTTAGGGAATGGGAAGGCTGAGGGCACAGGTGAGGGTACGGAAACGTGGGAGGGTCAGGCTACGTGCTGATGCACGGGTCAGTGCCAGCGTACCGGCCAGGTGTAGGCTACTGCTTGTGGGTAAGGTGTACGGCTGGTGGTGGGTTTCCGTTCCGGGCTAGGGTTAGGGTTAGGGAACGGCAAGGCTTAGGGCACAGGTGAGGGTACGGAAACGTGGGAGGGTCAGGCTACGTGCTGACGCACGGGTCAGTGCCAGCGTACGGGCCAGGAGTAGGCTACGGCTTGGGGGTAAGGTGTAGGGCTGGTGGTGGGTTTCCGTTCCGGGCTAGGGTTAGGGTTAGGGAACGGCAAGGCTTAGGGCACAGGTGAGGGTACGGAAACGTGGGAGGGTCAGGCTACGTGCTGACGCACGGGTCAGTGCCAGCGTACGGGCCAGGAGTAGGCTACGGCGTAGGGTAAGGTGTAGGGCTGGTGGTCGGTTTACATCCCGGGCTAGGGTTAGGGTTAGGGAACGGCAAGGCTTAGGGCACAGGTGAGGGTACAGAAACGTGGGAGGGTCAGGCTACGTGCTGACGCACGTGTCAGTGCCAGCGTACAGGCCAGGTGTAGGCTACGGCTTGGGGGTAAGGTGTAGGGCTGGTGGTGGGTTTCCGTTCCGGGCTAGGGTTAGGGTTAGGGAACGGCAAGGCTTAGGGCACAGGTGAGGGTACGGAAACGTGGGAGGGTCAGACTACGTGCTGACTCACGGGTCAGTGCCAGCGTACGGGCCAGGAGTAGGCTACAACGTAGGGTACGGTGTAGGGCTGGTGGTGGGTTTCCGTTCCGGGCTAGGGTTAGGGTTAGGGAACGGCAAGGCTTAGGGCACAGGTGAGGGTACAGAAACGTGGGAGGGTCAGGCTACCTGCTGACGCATGGGTCAGTGCCAGCGTACGGGCCAGGAGTAGGCTACGGCTTGGGGGTATGGGGCAGGGCTGGCAGTGGGTTTCCGTTCCGGGCTAGGGTTAGGGTTAGGGAACGGCAAGGCTTAGGGCACAGTTGAGGGTACAGAAACGTGGGAGGGTCAGGCTACGTGCGGACTCACGGGTCAGTGCCAGCGTACGGGCCAGGAGTAGGCTACGGCTTGGGGGTAAGGTGTAGGGCTGGTGGTGGGTTTCCGTTCCGGGCTAGGGTTAGGGTTAGGGAACGGCAAGGCTTAGGGCACAGGTGAGGGTACGGAAACGTGGGAGGGTCAGGCTACGTGCTGACTCACGGGTCAGTGCCAGCGTACGGGCCAGGAGTAGGCTACAACGTAGGGTAAGGTGTAGGGCTGGTGGTGGGTTTCCGTTTTGGGCTAGGGTTAGGGTTAGGGAACGGCAAGGCTTAGGGCACAGGTGAGGGTACGGAAACGTGGGAGGGTCAGGGTACGTGCTGACGCACGGGTCAGTGCCAGCGTACCGGCCAGGAGTAGGCTACGGCTTGGGGGTAAGCTGTAGGGCTGGTGGTGGGTTTCCGTTCCGGGCTATGGTTAGGGATAGGGAACGGCAAGGCTTAGGGCACAGGTGAGGGTACGGAAACGTGGGAGGGTCAGGCTACGTGCTGACGCACGGGTCAGTGCCAGCGTACGGGCCAGGAGTAGGCAACGGCTTGGGGGTAAGTTGTAGGGCTGGTGGTGGGTTTCCGTTCCGGGCTAGGGTTAGGGTTAGGGAACGGCAAGGCTTAGGGCACAGGTGAGGGTACGGAAACGTGGGAGGGTCAGGCTACGTGCTGACGCACGGGTCAGTGCCAGCGTACGGGCCAGGAGTAGGCTACGGCATAGGTTAAGGTGTAGGGCTGGTGGTGGGTTTCCGTTCCGGGCTAGGGTTAGGGTTAGGGAACGGCAAGGCTTAGGGCACAGGTGAGGGTATGGAAACGTGGGAGGGTCCGGCTACGTGGTGACGCACGGGTCAGTGCCAGCGTACGGGCCAGGAGTAGGCTAAGGTGTAGGGTAAGGTGTAGGGCTTGTGGTGGGTTTCCGTTCCGGGCTAGGGTTAGGGTTAGGGAACGGCAAGGCTTAGGGCACAGGTGAGGGTACGGAAACGTGGGAGGGTCAGGCTACGTGCTGATGCACGGGTCAGTGCCAGCGTACCGGCCAGGTGTAGGCTACGGCTTGTGGGTAAGGTGTAGGGCTGGTGGTGGGTTTCCATTCCGGGCTAGGTTTAGGGTTAGGGAACGGCAAGGCTTAGGGCACAGGTGAGGGTACAGAAACGTGGGAGGGTCAGGCTACGTGCTGACGCACGGGTCAGTGCCAGCGTACGGGCCAGGAGTAGGCTACGGCGTAGGGTAAGGTGTAGGGCTGGTGGTGGGTTTCCGTTCCGGGCTAGGGTTAGGGTTAGGGAACGGCAAGGCTGAGGGCACAGGTGAGGGTACGGAAACGTGGGAGGGTCAGGCTACGTGCTGACGCACGGGTCAGTGCCAGCGTACGGGCCAGGAGTAGGCTACGGCGTAGGGTAAGGTGTAGGGCTGGTGGTGGGTTTCCGTTCCGGGCTAGGGTTAGGGTTAGGGAACGGCAAGGCTTAGGGCACAGGTGAGGGTACGGAAACGTGGGAGGGTCAGGCTACGTGCTGATGCACGGGTCAGTGCCTGCGTACCGGCCAGGTGTAGGCTACTGCTTGTGGTTAAGTTGTAGGGCTGGTGGTGGGTTCCCGTTCCGGGCTAGGGTTAGGGTTAGGGAACGGCAAGGCTTAGGGCACAGGTGAGGGTACGGAAACGTGGGAGGGTCAGGCTACGTGCTGACGCACATGTCAGTGCCAGCGTACAGGCCAGGTGTAGGCTACGGCTTGGGGGTAAGGTGTAGGGCTGGTGGTGGGTTTCCGTTCTGGGCTAGGCTTAGGGTTAGGGAACGGCAAGGCTTAGGGCACAGGTGAGGGTACGGAAACGTGGGAGGGTCAGACTACGTGCTGACGCACGGGTCAGTGCCAGCCTACGGGCCTGGAGTAGGCTACAGCGTAGGGTAAGGTGTAGGGCTGGTGGTGGGTTTCCGTTCCGGGCTAGGGTTAGGGTTAGGGAACGGCAAGGCTTAGGGCACAGGTGAGGGTACGGAAACGTGGGAGGGTCAGGCTACGTGCTGACGCATGGGTCAGTGCCAGCGTACGGGCCAGGAATAGGCTACGGCGTAGGGTAAGGTGTAGGGCTGGTGGTGGGTTTCCGTTCCGGGCTAGGGTTAGGGTTAGGGAACGGCAAGGCTTAGGGCACAGGTGAGGGTATTGAAACGTGGGAGGGTCAGGCTATGTGGTGACGCACGGGTCAGTGCCAGCGTACGGGCCAGGAGTAGGCTAAGGTGTAGGGTAAGGTGTAGGGCTGATGGTGGGTTTCCGTTCCGGGCTAGGGTTAGGGTTAGGGAACGGCAAGGCTTAGGGCACAGGTGAGGGTATGGAAACGTGGGAGGGTCAGGCTACGTGCTAACGCACGGGTCAGTGCCAGCGTACGGGCCAGGAGTAGGCTACGGCGTAGGGTAAGGTGTAGGGCTGGTGGTGGGTTTCCGTTCCGGGCTAGGGTTAGGGTTAGGGAACGGCAAGGCTTAGGGCACAGGTGAGGGTATGGAAACGTGGGAGGGTCAGGCTACGTGGTGACGCACGGGTCAGTGCCAGCGTACGGGCCAGGAGTAGGCTAAGGTGTAGGGTAATGTGTAGGGCTGGTGGTGGGTTTCCGTTCTGGGCTAGGGTTAGGGTTAGGGAACGGCAAGGCTTAGGGCACAGGTGAGGGTACGGAAACGTGGGCGGGTGAGGCTACGTGCTGATGCACGGGTCAGTGCCAGCGTACGGGCCAGGAGTAGGCTACGGCTTGGGGGTAAGGTGTAGGCCTGGCGGTGGGTTTCCGTTCCGGGCTAGGGTTAGGGTTAGGGAACGGCAAGGCTTAGGGCACAGGTGAGGGTACAGAAACGTGGGAGGGTCAGGCTACGTGCTGACGCACGTGTCAGTGCCAGCGTAGGGGCCAGGAGTAGGCTACGGCTTGGGGGTAAGGTGTAGGGCTGGTGGTGGTTTTCCGTTCCGGGCTAGAGTTAGGGTTAGGGAACGGCAAGGCTTAGGGCACAGGTGAGGGTACGGAAACGTGGGAGGGTCAGGCTACGTGCTGACGCACGGGTCAGTGCCAGCGTACGGGCCAGGACTAGGCTACGGCTTGGGGGAAAGTTGTAGGGCTGGTGGTGGGTTTCCGTTCCGGGCTAGGGTTAGGGTTAGGGAACGGCAAGGCTTAGGGCACAGGTGAGGGTACGGAAACGTGGGAGGGTCAGGCTACGTGCTGACGCACGGGTCAGTGCCAGCGTAAGGGCCAGGAGTAGGCTACGGCTTGGGGGTAAGTTGTAGGGCTGGAGGTGGGTTTCCGTTCCGGGCTAGGGTTAGGGTTAGGGAACGGCAAGGCTTAGGGCACAGGTGAGGGTATGGAAACGTGGGAGGGTCAGGCTACGTGCTGACGCACGGGTCAGTGCCAGCGTACGGGCCAGGAGTAGGCTAAGGTGTAGGGTAAGGTGTAGGGCTGGTGGTGGGTTTCCGTTCCTGGCTAGGGTTAGGGTTAGGGAACGGCAAGGCTTAGGGCACAGGTGAGGGTACGGAAACGTGGGAGGGTCATGCTACGTGCTAACGCATGGGTCAGTGCCAGCGTACGGGCCAGGAGTAGGCTACGGCGTAGGGTAAGGTGTAGGGCTGGTGGTGGGTTTCCGTTCCGGGCTAGGGTTAGGGTTAGGGAACGGCAAGGCTTAGGGCACAGGTGAGGGTATGGAAACGTGGGAGGGTCAGGCTACGTGGTGACGCACGGGTCAGTGCCAGCGTACGGGCCAGGAGTAGGCTAAGGTGTAGGGTAAGGTGTAGGGCTGGTGGTGGGTTTCCGTTCCGGGCTAGGGTTAGGGTTAGGGAACGGCAAGGCTTAGGGCACAGGTGACGGTATGGAAACGTGGGAGGGTCAGGCTACGTGCTGACGCACGGGTCAGTGCCAGCGTAACGGCCAGGTGTAGGCTACGGCTTCTGGGTAAGGTGTAGGGCTGGTGGTGGGTTTCCGTTCCGGGCTAGGGTTAGGGTTAGGGAACGGCAAGGCTTAGGGCACAGGTGAGGGTACGGAAACGTGGGAGGGTCAGGCTACGTGCTGATGCACGGGTCAGTGCCAGCGTACGGGCCAGGAGTAGGCTACGGCTTGGGGGTAAGGTGTAGGGCTGGTGGTGAGTTTCCGTTCCGGGCTAGGGTTAGGGTTAGGGAACGGCAAGGCTTAGGGCACAGGTGAGGGTACGGAAACGTGGGAGGGTCAGGCTACGTGCTGATGCACGGGTCAGTGCCAGCGTACCGGCCAGGTGTAGGCTACGGCTTGTGGGTAAGGTGTAGGAATGGTGGTGGGTTTCCGTTCCGGGCTACGGTTAGGGTTAGGGAACGGCAAGGCTTAGGGCACAGGTGAGGGTACGGAAACGTGGGAGGGTCAGGCTACGTGCTGACGCACGGGTCAGTGCCAGCGTACGGGCCAGGAGTAGGCTACGGCGTAGGGTAAGGTGTAGGGCTGGTGGTGGGTTTCCGTTCCGGGCTAGGGTTAGGGTTAGGGAACGGCAAGGCTTAGGGCACAGGTGAGGGTACGGAAACGTGGGAGGGTCAGGCTACGTGCTGACGCACGGGTCAGTGCCAGCGTACGGGCCAGGAGTAGGCTACGGCGTAGGGTAAGGTGTAGGGCTGGTGGTGGGTTTCCGTTCCGGGCTAGGGTTAGGGTTAGGGAACGGCAAGGCTGAGGGCACAGGTGAGGGTACGGAAACGTGGGAGGGTCAGGCTACGTGCTGACACACGGGTCAGTGCCAGCGTACGGGCCAGGAGTAGGCTACGGCTTGGGGGTAAGTTGTAGGGCTGGTGGTGGGTTTCCGTTCCGGGCTAGGGTTAGGGTTAGGGAACGGCAAGGCTTAGGGCACAGGTGAGGGTACGGAAACGTGGGAGGGTCAGGCTACGTGCTGACGCACGGGTCAGTGCCAGCGTACGGGCCAGGAGTAGGCTACGGCGTAGGGTAAGGTGTAGGGCTGGTGGTGGGTTTCCGTTCCGGGCTAGGGTTAGGGTTACGGAACAGCAAGGCTTAGGGCACAGGTGAGGGTATGGAAACGTGGGAGGGTCAGGCTACGTGGTGACGCACGGGTCAGTGCCAGCGTATGGGCCAGGAGTAGGCTAAGGTGTAGGGTAATGTGTAGGGCTGGTGGTGGGTTTCCGTTCCGGGCTAGGGTTAGGGTTAGGGAACGGCAAGGCTTAGGGCACAGGTGAGGGTACGGAAACGTGGGCGGGTGAGGCTACGTGCTGATGCACGGGTCAGTGCCAGCGTACGGGCCAGGAGTAGGCTACGGCTTGGGGGTAAGGTGTAGGCCTGGCGGTGGGTTTCCGTTCCGGGCTAGGGTTAGGGTTAGGGAACGGCAAGGCTTAGGGCACAGGTGAGGGTACAGAAACGTGGGAGGGTAAGGCTACGTGCTGACGCACGGGTCAGTGGCAGCGTACGGGCCAGGAGTAGGCTACGGCTTGGGGGTAAGGTGTAGGGCTGGTGGTGGGTTTCCGTTCCGGGCTAGGGTTAGGGTTAGGGAACGGCAAGGCTTAGGGCACAGGTGAGGGTACGGAAACGTGGGAGGGTCAGGCTACGTGCTGACGCATGGGTCAGTGCCAGCGTACGGGCCAGTAGTAGGCTAAGGTGTAGGGTAAGGTGTAGGGCTGGTGGTGGGTTTCCGTTCCGGGCTAGGGTTAGGGTTAGGGAACGGCAAGGCTTAGGGCACAGGTGAGGGTATGGAAACGTGGGAGGGTCAGGCTACGTGCTGACGCACGGGTCAGTGCCAGCGTACCGGCCAGGTGTAGGCTACGGCTTCTGGGTAAGGTGTAGGGCTGGTGGTGGGTTTCCGTTCAGGGCTAGGGTTAGGGTTAGGGAACGGCAAGGCTTAGGGCACAGGTGAGGGTACGGAAACGTGGGAGAGTCAGGCTACGTGCTGATGCACGGGTCAGTGCCAGCGTACGGGCCAGGAGTAGGCTACGGCTTGGGGGTAAGTTGTAGGGCTGGTGGTGGGTTTCCGTTCCGGGCTAGGGTTAGGGTTAGGGAACGGCAAGGCTTAGGGCACAGGTGAGGGTACGGAAACGTGGGAGGGTCAGGCTACGTGCTGATGCACGGGTCAGTGCCAGCGTACCGGCCAGGTGTAGGCTACGGCTTGTGGGTAAGGTGTAGGGCTGGTGGTGGGTTTCCATTCCAGGCTAGGTTTAGGGTTAGGGAACGGCAAGGCTTAGGGCACAGGTGAGGGTACAGAAACGTGGGAGGGTCAGGCTACGTGCTGACGCACGGGTCAGTGCCAGCGTACGGGCCAGGAGTAGGCTACGGCGTAGGGTAAGGTGTAGGGCTGGTGGTGGGTTTCCGTTCCGGGCTAGGGTTAGGGTTAGGGAATGGGAAGGCTGAGGGCACAGGTGAGGGTACGGAAACGTGGGAGGGTCAGGCTACGTGCTGATGCACGGGTCAGTGCCAGCGTACCGGCCAGGTGTAGGCTACTGCTTGTGGGTAAGGTGTACGGCTGGTGGTGGGTTTCCGTTCCGGGCTAGGGTTAGGGTTAGGGAACGGCAAGGCTTAGGGCACAGGTGAGGGTACGGAAACGTGGGAGGGTCAGGCTACGTGCTGACGCACGGGTCAGTGCCAGCGTACGGGCCAGGAGTAGGCTACGGCTTGGGGGTAAGGTGTAGGGCTGGTGGTGGGTTTCCGTTCCGGGCTAGGGTTAGGGTTAGGGAACGGCAAGGCTTAGGGCACAGGTGAGGGTACGGAAACGTGGGAGGGTCAGGCTACGTGCTGACGCACGGGTCAGTGCCAGCGTACGGGACAGGAGTAGGCTACGGCGTAGGGTAAGGTGTAGGGCTGGTGGTGGGTTTCCGTTCCGGGCTAGGGTTAGGGTTAGGGAACGGCAAGGCTTAGGGCACAGGTGAGGGTACGGAAACGTGGGAGGGTCAGGCTACGTGCTGACACACGGGTCAGTGCCAGCGTACGGGTCAGGAGTAGGCTACGGCTTGGGGGTAAGGTGTAGGGGTGGTGGTGGGTTTCCGTTCCGGGCTAGGGTTAGGGTTAGGGAACGGCAAGGCTTAGGGCACAGGTGAGGGTACGGAAACGTGGGAGGGTCAGGCTACGTGCTGACGCACGGGTCAGTGCCAGCGTACGGGCCAGGAGTAGGCTACGGTGTAGGGTAAGGTGTAGGGCTGGTGGTGGGTTTCCGTTCCGTGCTAGGGTTAGGGTTAGGGAACGGCAAGGCTTAGGGCACAGGTGAGGGTACGGAAACGTAGGAGGGTCAGGCTACGTGCTGATGCACGGGTCAGTGCCAGCGTACGGGCCAGGAGTAGGCTACGGCGAAGGGTAAGGTGTAGGGCTGGTGGTGGGTTTCCGTTCCGGGCTAGGGTTACGGTTAGGGAACGGCAAGGCTTAGGGCACAGGTGAGGGTACGGAAACGTGGGAGGGTCAGGCTACGTGCTGACGCACGGGTCAGTGCCAGCGTACCGGCCAGGTATAGGCTACGGCTTGTGGGTAAGGTGTAGGGCTGGTGGTGGGTTTCCATTCCGGGCTAGGGTTAGGGTTAGGGAACGGCAAGGCTTAGGGCACAGGTGAGGGTACGGAAACGTGGGAGGGTCAGGCTACGTGCTGACGCACGGGTCAGTGCCAGCGTACCGGCCAGGAGTAGGCTACGGCTTGGGGGTAAAGTGTAGGGCTGGTGGTGGGTTTCCGTTCCGGGCTAGGGTTAGGGTTAGGGAACGGCAAGGCTTAGGGCACAGGTGAGGGTACGGAAACGTGGGAGGGTCAGGCTACGTGCTGACGCACGGGTCAGTGCCAGCGTACGGGCCAGGAGTAGGCTACGGCGTAGGGTAAGGTGTAGGGTTGGTGGTGGGTTTCCGTTCGGTGCTAGGGTTAGGGTTAGGGAACGGCAAGGCTTAGGGCACAGGTGAGGGTACGGAAATGTGGGAGGGTCAGGCTACGTGCTGACGCACGGGTCAGTGCCAGCGTACGGGCCAGGAGTAGGCTACGGCTTGGGGGTAAGGTGTAGGGCTGGTGGTGGGTTTCTGTTCCGGGCTAGGCTTAGGGTTAGGGAACGGCAAGGCTTAGGGCACAGGTGAGGGTACGGAAACGTGGGAGGTTCAGGCTACGTGCTGACGTACGGGTCAGTGCCAGCGTACGGGCCAGGAGTAGGCTACGGCGTAGGGTAAGGTGTAGGGCTGGTGGTGGGTTTCCATTCCGGGCTAGGGTTAGGGTTAGGGAACGGCAAGGCTTAGGGCACAGGTGAGGGTACAGAAACGTGGGAGGGTCAGGCTACGTGCTGATGCACGTGTCAGTGCCAGAGTACAGGTCAGGTGTAGGGTACGGTTTGGGGGTAAGTTGTAGGGCTGGTGGTGGGTTTCCGTTCCGGGCTAGGGTTAGGGTTAGGGAACGGCAAGGCTTAGGGCACAGGTGAGGGTATGGAAACGTGGGAGGGTCAGACTACGTGCTGACGCATGGGTCAGTGCCAGCGTACGGGCCTGGAGTAGGCTACAGCGTAGGGTAAAGTGTAGGGCTGGTGGTGGGTTTCCGTTCCGGGCTAGGGTTAGGGTTAGGGAACGGCAAGGCTTAGGGCACAGGTGAGGGTACAGAAACGTGGGAGGGTCAGGCTACGCGCTGACGCATGGGTCAGTGCCAGCGTACGGGCCAGGAGTAGGCTACGGCTTGGGGGTAAGGTGTAGGGCTGGCGGTGGGTTTCCGTTCCGGGCTAGGGTTAGGGTTAGGGAACGGCAAGGCTTAGGGCACAGGTGAGGGTACAGAAACGTGGGAGGGTCAGGCTACGTGCTGACTCACGGGTCAGTGCCAGCGTACGGGCCAGGAGTAGGCTACGGCTTGGGGGTAAGGTGTAGGGCTGGTGGTGGTTTTCCGTTCCGGGCTAGGGTTAGGGTTAGGGAACGGCAAGGCTTAGGGCACAGGTGAGGGTACGGAAACGTGGGAGGGTCAGGCTACGTGCTGACGCACGGGTCAGTGCCAGCGTACGGGCCAGGAGTATTCTACAACGTAGGGTAAGGTGTAAGGCTGGTGGTGGGTTTCCGTTCCGGGCTAGGGTTAGGCTTAGGGAACGGCAAGGCTTAGGGCACAGGTGAGGGTACGGAAACGTGGGAGGGTCAGGCTACGTGCTGAGGCACGGGTCAGTGCCAGCGTACCGGCCAGGAGTAGGCTATGGCTTGGGGGTTAGGTGTAGGGCTGGTGGTGGGTTTCCGTTCCGGCCTAGGGTTAGGGTTAGGGAACGGCAAGGCTTAGGGCACAGGTGAGGGTACGGAAACGTGGGAGGGTCAGGCTACGTGCTGACGCACGGGTCAGTGCCAGCGTACGGGCCAGGAGTAGGCTACGGCTTGGGGGTAAGTTGTAGGGCTGGTGGTAGGTTTCCGTTCCGGGCTAGGGTTAGGGTTAGGGAACGGCAAGGCTTAGGGCACAGGTGAGCGTACGGAAACGTGGGAGGGTCAGGCTACGTGCTGACGCACGGGTCAGTGCCAGCGTACGGGCCAGGAGTAGGCTACGGCGTAGGGTAAGGTGTAGGGTTGGTGGTGGGTTTCCGTTCCGTGCTAGGGTTAGGGTTAGGGAACGGCAAGGCTTAGGGCACAGGTGAGGGTACGGAAACGTGGGAGGGTCAGGCTACGTGCTGACGCACGGGTCAGTGCCAGCGTACGGGCCAGGAGTAGGCTACGGCGTAGGGTAAGGTGTAGGGCTGGTGGTGGGTTTCCGTTCCGGGCTAGGGTTAGGGTTAGGGAACGGCAAGGCTGAGGGCACAGGTGAGGGTACGGAAACATGGGAGGGTCAGACTACGTGCTGACGCACGGGTCAGTGCCAGCGTACGGGCCAGGAGTAGGCTACGGCGTAGGGTAAGGTGTAGGGCTGGTGGTGGGTTTCCGTTCCGGGCTAGGGTTAGGGTTAGGGAACGGCAAGGCTTAGGGCACAGGTGAGGGTACGGAAACGTGGGAGGGTCAGGCTACGTGCTGATGCATGGGTCAGTGCCAGCGTACCGGCCAGGTGTAGGCTACTGCTTGTGGTTAAGTTGTAGGGCTGGTGGTGGGTTCCCGTTCCGGGCTAGGGATAGGGTTAGGGAACGGCAAGGCTTAGGGCACAGGTGAGGGTACGGAAACGTGGGAGGGTCAGGCTACGTGCTGACGCACATGTCAGTGCCAGCGTACAGGCCAGGTGTAGGCTACGGCTTGGGGGTAAGGTGTAGGGCTGGTGGTGGGTTTCCGTTCTGGGCTAGGCTTAGGGTTAGGGAACGGCAAGGCTTAGGGCACAGGTGAGGGTACGGAAACGTGGGAGGGTCAGACTACGTGCTGACGCACGGGTCAGTGCCAGCCTACGGGCCTGGAGTAGGCTACAGCGTAGGGTAAGGTGTAGGGCTGCTGGTGGGTTTCCGTTCCGGGCTAGGGTTAGGGTTAGGGAACGGCAAGGCTTAGGGCACAGGTGAGGGTACAGAAACGTGGGAGGGTCAGGCTACGTGCTGACGCATGGGTCAGTGCCAGCGTACGGGCCAGGAGTAGGCTACGGCTTGGGTGTAAGGTGTAGGGATGGCGGTGGGTTTCCGTTCCGGGCTAGGGTTAGGGTTAGGGAACGGCAAGGCTTAGGGCACAGGTGAGGGTACAGAAACGTGGGAGGGTCAGGCTACGTGCTGACTCACGGGTCAGTGCCAGCGTACGGGCCAGGAGTAGGCTACGGCTTGGGGGTAAGGTGTAGGGCTGGTGGTGGGTTTCCGTTCCGGGCTAGGGTTAGGGTTAGGGAACGGCAAGGCTTAGGGCACACGTGAGGGTACGGAAACGTGGGAGGGTCAGGCTACGTGCTGACTCACGGGTCAGTGCCAGCGTACGGGCCAGGAGTAGGCTACAACGTAGGGTAAGGTGTAGGGCTGGTGGAGGGTTTCCGTTCTGGGCTAGGGTTAGGGTTAGGGAACGGCAAGGCTTAGGGCACAGGTGAGGGTACGGAAACGTGGGAGGGTCAGGCTACGTGCTGACGCACGGGTCACTGCCAGCGTACGGGCCAGGAGTAAGCTACGGCTTGGGGGTAAGGTGTAGGGCTGGTGGTGGGTTTCCGTTCCGGGCTAGGGTTAGGGTTAGGGAACGGCAAGGCTTAGGGCACAGGTGAGGGTACGGAAACGTGGGAGGGTCAGGCTACGTGCTGATGCACGGGTCAGTGCCAGCGTACCGGCCAAGTGTAGGCTACTGCTTGTGGGTAAGGTGTAGGGCTGGTGGTGGGTTTCCGTTCCGGGCTAGGGTTAGGGTTAGGGAACGGCAAGGCTTAGGGCACAGGTGAGTGTACGGAAACGTGGGAGGGTCAGGCTACGTGCTGACGCACGGGTCAGTGCCAGCGTACGGGCCAGGAGTAGGCTACGGCTTGGGGGTAAGGTGTAGGGCTGGTGGTGGGTTTCCGTTCCGGGCTAGGGTTAGGGTTAGGGAACGGCAAGGCTTAGGGCACAGGTGAGGGTACGGAAACGTGGGAGGGTCAGGCTACGTGCTGACGCAAGGGTCAGTGCCAGCGTACGGGCCAGGAGTAGGCTACGGCGTAGGGTAAGGTGTAGGGCTGGTGGTGGGTTTCCGTTCCGGGCTAGGGTTAGGGTTAGGGAACGGCAAGGCTTAGGGTACAGGTGAGGGTACGGAAACGTGGGAGGGTCAGGCTACGTGCTGACACACGGGTCAGTGCCAGCGTACGGGCCAGGAGTAGGCTACGGCTTGGGGGTAAGGTGTAGGGGTGGTGGTGGGTTTCCGTTCCGGGCTAGGGTTAGGGTTAGGGAACGGCAAGGCTTAGGGCACAGGTGAGGGTACGGAAACGTGGGAGGGTCAGGCTACGTGCTGACGCACGGGTCAGTGCCAGCGTACGGGCCAGGAGTAGGCTACGGTGTAGGGTAAGGTGTAGGGCTGGTGGTGGGTTTCCGTTCCGTGCTAGGGTTAGGGTTAGGGAACGGCAAGGCTTAGGGCACAGGTGAGGGTACGGAAACGTAGGAGGGTCAGGCTACGTGCTGATGCACGGGTCAGTGCCAGCGTACGGGCCAGGAGTAGGCTACGGCGAAGGGTAAGGTGTAGGGCTGGTGGTGGGTTTCCGTTCCGGGCTAGGGTTACGGTTAGGGAACGGCAAGGCTTAGGGCACTGGTGAGGGTACGGAAACGTGGGAGGGTCAGGCTACGTGCTGACGCACGGGTCAGTGCCAGCGTACCGGCCAGGTATAGGCTACGGCTTGTGGGTAAGGTGTAGGGCTGGTGGTGGGTTTCCGTTCCGGGCTAGGGTTAGGGTTAGGGAACGGCAAGGCTTAGGGCACAGGTGAGGGTACGGAAACGTGGGAGGGTCAGGCTACGTGCTGACGCACGGGTCAGTGCCAGCGTACGGGCCAGGAGTAGGCTACGGCTTGGGGGTAAATTGTAGGGCTGGTGGTGGGTTTCCGTTCCGGGCTAGGGTTAGGGTTAGGGAACGGCAAGGCTTAGGGCACAGGTGAGGGTACGGAAACGTGGGAGGGTCAGGCTACGTGCTGACGCACGGGTCAGTGCCAGCGTACGGGCCAGGAGTAGGCTACGGCGTAGGGTAAGGTGTAGGGTTGGTGGTGGTTTTCCGTTCCGTGCTAGGGTTAGGGTTAGGGAACGGCAAGGCTTAGGGCACAGGTGAGGGTACGGAAACGTGGGAGGGTCAGGCTACGTGCTGACGCACGGGTCAGTGCCAGCGTACGGGCCAGGAGTAGGCTACGGCTTGGGGGTAAGGTGTAGGGCTGGTGGTGGGTTTCCGTTCCGGGCTAGGCTTAGGGTTAGGGAACGGCAAGGCTTAGGGCACAGGTGAGGGTACGGAAACGTGGGAGGTTCAGGCTACGTGCTGACGTACGGGTCAGTGCCAGCGTACGGGCCAGGAGTAGGCTACGGCGTAGGGTAAGGTGTAGGGCTGGTGGTGGGTTTCCATTCCGGGCTAGGGTTAGGGTTAGGGAACGGCAAGGCTTAGGGCACAGGTGAGGGTACAGAAACGTGGGAGGGTCAGGCTACGTGCTGATGCACGTGTCAGTGCCAGCGTACAGGTCAGGTGTAGGCTACGGTTTGGGGGTAAGGTGTAGGGCTGGTGGTGGGTTTCCGTTCCGGGCTAGTGTTAGGGTTAGGGAACGGCAAGGCTTAGGGCACAGGTGAGGGAATGGAAACGTGGGAGGGTCAGACTACGTGCTGACGCATGGGTCAGTGCCAGCGTACGGGCCTGGAGTAGGCTACAGCGTAGGGTAAAGTGTAGGGCTGGTGGTGGGTTTCCGTTCCGGGCTAGGGTTAGGGTTAGGGAACGGCAAGGCTTAGGGCACAGGTGAGGGTACAGAAACGTGGGAGGGTCAGGCTACGCGCTGACGCATGGGTCAGTGCCAGCGTACGGGCCAGGAGTAGGCTACGGCTTGGGGGTAAGGTGTAGGGCTGGCAGTGGGTTTCCGTTCCGGGCTAGGGTTAGGGTTAGGGAACGGCAAGGCTTAGGGCACAGGTGAGGGTACGGAAACGTGGGAGGGTCAGGCTACGTGCTGATGCACGGGTCAGTGCCAGCGTACGGGCCAGGAGTAGGCTACGGCTTGGGGGTAAGGTGTAGGGCTGGTGGTGGGTTTCCGTTCCGGGCTAGGGTTAGGGTTAGGGAACGGCAAGGCTTAGGGCACAGGTGAGGGTACGGAAACGTGGGAGGGTCAGGCTACGTGCTGACTCACGGGTCAGTGCCAGCGTACGGGCCAGGAGTAGGCTACAACGTAGGGTAAGGTGTAGGGCTGGTGGTGGGTCTCCGTTCAGGGCTAGGGTTAGGGTTAGGGAACGGCAAGGCTTAGGGCACAGGTGAGGGTACGGAAACGTGGGAGGGTCAGGCTACGTGCTGACTCACGGGTCAGTGCCAGCGTATGGGCCAGGAGTAGGCTACAACGTAGGGTAAGGTGTAGGGCTGGTGGTGGGTTTCCGTTCCGGGCTAGGGTTAGGGTTAGGGAACGGCAAGGCTGAGGGCACACGTGAGGGTACGGAAACGTGGGAGGGTCAGGCTACGTGCTGACGCACGGGTCAGTGCCAGCGTACGGGCCAGGAGTAGGCTACGGCGTATGGTAAGGTTTAGGGCTGGTGGTGGGTTTCCGTTCCGGGCTAGGGTTAGGGTTAGGGAACGGCAAGGCTTAGGGCACAGGTGAGGGTACAGAAACGTGGGAGGGTCAGGCTACGTGCTGATGCACGGGTCAGTGCCAGCGTACCGGCCAGGTGTAGGCTACTCCTTGTGGGTAAGGTGTAGGGCTGGTGGTGGGTTTCCGTTCTGGGCTAGGGTTAGGGTTAGGGAACGGCAAGGCTTAGGGCACAGGTGAGGGTACGGAAACGTGGGAGGGTCAGGCTACGTGCTGACGCACGGGTCAGTGCCAGCGTACGGGCCAGGAGTAGGCTACGGCGTAGGGTAAGGTGTAGGGCTGGTAGTCGGTTTCCATTCCGGGCTAGGGTTAGGGTTAGGGAACGGCAAGGCTTAGGGCACAGGTGAGGGTACGGAAACGTGGGAGGGTCAGACTACGTGCTGACGCATGGGTCAGTGCCAGCGTACGGGCCTGGAGTAGGCTACGGCTTGGGGGTATGGTGCAGGGCTGGCAGTGGGTTTCCGTTCCGGGCTAGGGTAAGGGTTAGGGAACGGCAAGGCTTAGGGCACAGGTGAGGGTACAGAAACGTGGGAGGGTCAGGCTACGTGCTGACTGACGGGTCAGTGCCAGCGTACGGGCCAGGAGTAGGCTACGGCTTGGGGGTAAGGTGTAGGGCTGGTGGTGGGTTTCCGTTCCGGGCTAGGGTTAGGGTTAGGGAACGGCAAGGCTTAGGGCACAGGTGAGGGTACGGAAACGTGGGAGGGTCAGGCTACGTGCTGACTCACGGGTCAGTGCCAGCGTACGGGCCAGGAGTAGGCTACAACGTAGGGTAAGGTGTAGGGCTGGTGGTGGGTTTCCGTTCTGGGCTAGGGTTAGGGTTAGGGAACGGCAAGGCTTAGGGCACAGGTGAGGGTACGGAAACGTGGGAGGGTCAGGCTACGTGCTGACGCACGGGTCAGTGCCAGCGTACGGGCCAGGAGTAGGCTACAACGTAGGGTAAGGTGTAGGGCTGGTGGTGGGTTTCCGTTCTGGGCTAGGGTTAGGGTTAGGGAACGGCAAGGCTTAGGGCACAGGTGAGGGTACGGAAACGTGGGAGGGTCAGGCTACGTGCTGACGCACGGGTCATTGCCAGCGTACCGGCCAGGAGTAGGCTACGGCTTGGGGGTAAGCTTTAGGGCTGGTGGTGGGTTTCCGTTCCGGGCTAGGGTTAGGCTTAGGGAACGGCAAGGCTTAGGGCACAGGTGAGGGTACGGAAACGTGGGAGGGTCAGGCTACGTGCTGACGCACGGGTCAGTGCCAGCGTACGGGCCAGGAGTAGGCTACGGCTTGGGGGTAAGTTGTAGGGCTGGTGGTGGGTTTCCGTTCCGGGCTAGGGTTAGGGTTAGGGAACGGCAAGGCTTAGGGCACAGGTGAGGGTACGGAAACGTGGGAGGGTCAGGCTACGTGCTGACGCACGGGTCAGTGCCAGCGTACGGGCCAGGAGTAGGCTACGGCGTAGGGTAAGGTGTAGGGATGGTGGTGGGTTTCCGTTCCGGGCTAGGGTTAGGGTTACGGAACGGCAAGGCTTAGGGCACAGATGAGGGTATGGAAACGTGGGAGGGTCAGGCTACGTGCTGACGCACGGGTCAGTGCCAGCGTACGGGCCAGGAGTAGGCTAAGGTGTAGGGTAATGTGTAGGGCTGGTGGTGGGTTTCCGTTCCGGGCTAGGGTTAGGGTTAGGGAACGGCAAGGCTTAGGGCACAGGTGAGGGTACGGAAACGTGGGCGGGTGAGGCTACGTGCTGATGCACGGGTCAGTGCCAGCGTACGGGCCAGGAGTAGGCTACGGCTTGGGGGTAAGGTGTAGGGCTGGTGGTGGGTTTCCGTTCCGGGCTAGGGTTAGGGTTAGGGAACGGCAAGGCTTAGGGCACAGGTGAGGGTACGGAAACGTGGGAGGGTCAGGCTACGTGCTGATGCACGGGTCAGTGCCAGCGTACCGGCCAAGTGTAGGCTACTGCTTGTGGGTAAGGTGTAGGGCTGGTGGTGGGTTTCCGTTCCGGGCTAGGGTTAGGGTTAGGGAACGGCAAGGCTTAGGGCACAGGTGAGTGTACGGAAACGTGGGAGGGTCAGGCTACGTGCTGACGCACGGGTCAGTGCCAGCGTACGGGCCAGGAGTAGGCTACGGCTTGGGGGTAAGGTGTAGGGCTGGTGGTGGGTTTCCGTTCCGGGCTAGGGTTAGGGTTAGGGAACGGCAAGGCTTAGGGCACAGGTGAGGGTACGGAAACGTGGGAGGGTCAGGCTACGTGCTGACGCACGGGTCAGTGCCAGCGTACGGGCCAGGAGTAGGCTACGGCGTAGGGTAAGGTGTAGGGCTGGTGGTGGGTTTCCGTTCCGGGCTAGGGTTAGGGTTAGGGAACGGCAAGGCTTAGGGCACAGGTGAGGGTACGGAAACGTGGGAGGGTCAGGCTACGTGCTGACACACGGGTCAGTGCCAGCGTACGGGCCAGGAGTAGGCTACGGCTTGGGGGTAAGGTGTAGGGGTGGTGGTGGGTTTCCGTTCCGGGCTAGGGTTAGGGTTAGGGAACGGCAAGGCTTAGGGCACAGGTGAGGGTACGGAAACGTGGGAGGGTCAGGCTACGTGCTGACGCACGTTTTAGTGCCAGCGTACGGGCCAGGAGTAGGCTACGGTGTAGGGTAAGGTGTAGGGCTGGTGGTGGGTTTCCGTTCCGTGCTAGGGTTACGGTTAGGGAACGGCAAGGCTTAGGGCACAGGTGAGGGTACGGAAACGTAGGAGGGTCAGGCTACGTGCTGATGCACGGGTCAGTGCCAGCGTACGGGCCAGGAGTAGGCTACGGCGAAGGGTAAGGTGTAGGGTTGGTGGTGGGTTTCCGTTCCGGGCTAGGGTTACGGTTAGGGAACGGCAAGGCTTAGGGCACTGGTGAGGGTACGGAAACGTGGGAGGGTCAGGCTACGTGCTGACGCACGGGTCAGTGCCAGCGTACCGGCCAGGTATAGGCTACGGCTTGTGGGTAAGGTGTAGGGCTGGTGGTGGGTTTCCGTTCTGGGCTAGGGTTAGGGTTAGGGAACGGCAAGGCTTAGGGCACAGGTGAGGGTACGGAAACGTGGGAGGGTCAGGCTACGTGCTGACGCACGGGTCAGTGCCAGCGTAAGGGCCAGGAGTAGGCTACGGCTTGGGGGTAAATTGTAGGGCTGGTGGTGGGTTTCCGTTCCGGGCTAGGGTTAGGGTTTGGGAACGGCAAGGCTTAGGGCACAGGTGAGGGTACGGAAACGTGGGAGGGTCAGGCTACGTGCTGACGCACGGGTCAGTGCCAGCGTACGGGCCAGGAGTAGGCTACGGCGTAGGGTAAGGTGTAGGGTTGGTGGTGGGTTTCCGTTCCGTGCTAGGGTTAGGGTTAGGGAACGGCAAGGCTTAGGGCACAGGTGAGGGTACGGAAACGTGGGAGGGTCAGGCTACGTGCTGACGCACGGGTCAGTGCCAGCGTACGGGCCAGGAGTAGGCAACGGCTTGGGGGTAAGGTGTAGGGCTGGTGGTGTGTTTCCGTTCCGGGCTAGGCTTAGGGTTAGGGAACGGCAAGGCTTAGGGCACAGGTGAGGGTACGGAAACGTGGGAGGTTCAGGCTACGTGCTGACGTACGGGTCAGTGCCAGCGTACGGGCCAGGAGTAGGCTACGGCGTAGGGTAAGGTGTAGGGCTGGTGGTGGGTTTCCATTCCGGGCTAGGGTTAGGGTTAGGGAACGGCAAGGCTTAGGGCACAGGTGAGGGTACAGAAACGTGGGAGGGTCAGGCTACGTGCTGATGCACGTGTCAGTGCCAGCGTACAGGTCAGGTGTAGGCTACGGTTTGGGGGTAAGTTGTAGGGCTGGTGGTGGGTTTCCGTTCCGGGCTAGGGTTAGGGTTAGGGAACGGCAAGGCTTAGGGCACAGGTGAGGGTATGGAAACGTGGGAGGGTCAGACTACGTGCTGACGCATGGGTCAGTGCCAGCGTACGGGCCTGGATTAGGCTACAGCGTAGGGTAAAGTGTAGGGCTGGTGGTGGGTTTCCGTTCCGGGCTAGGGTTAGGGTTAGGGAACTGCAAGGCTTAGGGCACAGGTGAGGGTACAGAAACGTGGGAGGGTCAGGCTACGCGCTGACGCATGGGTCAGTGCCAGCGTACAGGCCAGGAGTAGGCTACGGCTTGGGGGTAAGGTGTAGGGCTGGCAGTGGGTTTCCGTTCCGGGCTAGGGTTAGGGTTAGGGAACGGCAAGGCTTAGGGCACAGGTGAGGGTACGGAAACGTGGGAGGGTCAGGCTACGTGCTGACGCACGGGTCAGTGCCAGCGTACGGGCCAGGAGTAGGCTACAACGTAGGGTAAGGTGTAGGGCTGGTGGTGGGTTTCCGTTCTGGGCTAGGGTTAGGGTTAGGGAACGGCAAGGCTTAGGGCACAGGTGAGGGTACGGAAACGTGGGAGGGTCAGGCTACGTGCTTTCGCACGGGTCAGTGCCAGCGTACCGGCCAGGAGAAGGCTACGGCTTGGGGGTAAGCTTTAGGGCTGGTGGTGGGATCCGTTCCGGGCTAGGGTTAGGCTTAGGGAACGGCAAGGCTTAGGGCACAGGTGAGGGTACGGAAACGTGGGAGGGTCAGGCTACGTGCTGACGCACGGGTCAGTGCCAGCGTACGGGCCAGGAGTAGGCTACGGCTTGGGGGTAAGTTGTAGGGCTGGTGGTGGGTTTCCGTTCCGGGCTAGGGTTAGGGTTAGGGAACGGCAAGGCTTAGGGCACAGGTGAGGGTACGGAAACGTGGGAGGGTCAGGCTACGTGCTGACGCACGGGTCAGTGCCAGCGTACGGGCCAGGAGTAGGCTACGGCGTAGGGTAAGGTGTAGGGCTGGTGGTGGGTTTCCGTTCCGGGCTAGGGTTAGGGTTACGGAACGGCAAGGCTTAGGGCACAGGTGAGGGTATGGAAACGTGGGAGGGTCAGGCTACGTGCTGACGCACGGGTCAGTGCCAGCGTACGGGCCAGGAGTAGGCTAAGGTGTAGGGTAATGTGTAGGGCTGGTGGTGGGTTTCCGTTCCGGGCTAGGGTTAGGGTTAGGGAACGGCAAGGCTTAGGGCACAGGTGAGGGTACGGAAACGTGGGCGGGTGAGGCTACGTGCTGATGCACGGGTCAGTGCCAGCGTACGGGCCAGGAGTAGGCTACGGCTTGGGGGTAAGGTGTAGTGCTGGTGGTGGGTTTCCGTTCCGGGCTAGGGTTAGGGTTAGGGAACGGCAAGGCTTAGGGCACAGGTGAGGGTACGGAAACGTGGGAGGGTCAGGCTACGTGCTGATGCACGGGTCAGTGCCAGCGTACCGGCCAAGTGTAGGCTACTGCTTGTGGGTAAGGTGTAGGGCTGGTGGTGGGTTTCCTTTCCGGGCTAGGGTTAGGGTTAGGGAACGGAAAGGCTTAGGGCACAGGTGAGTGTACGGAAACGTGGGAGGGTCAGGCTACGTGCTGACGCACGGGTCAGTGCCAGCGTACGGGCCAGGAGTAGGCTACGGCTTGGGGGTAAGGTGTAGGGCTGGTGGTGGGTTTCCGTTCCGGGCTAGGGTTAGGGTTATGGAACGGCAAGGCTTAGGGCACAGGTGAGGGTACGGAAACGTGGGAGGGTCAGGCTACGTGCTGACGCACGGGTCAGTGCCAGCGTACGGGCCAGGAGTAGGCTACGGCGTAGGGTAAGGTGTAGGGCTGGTGGTGGGTTTCCGTTCCGGGCTAGGGTTAGGGTTAGGGAACGGCAAGGCTTATGGCACAGGTGAGTGTACGGAAACGTGGGAGGGTCAGGCTACGTGCTGACACACGGGTCAGTGCCAGCGTACGGGCCAGGAGTAGGCTACGGCTTGGGAGTAAGGTGTAGGGGTGGTGGTGGGTTTCCGTTCCGGGCTAGGGTTAGGGTTAGGGAACGGCAAGGCTTAGGGCAGAGGTGAGGGAACGGAAACGTGGGAGGGTCAGGATACGTGCTGACGCACGGGTCAGTGCCAGCGTACGGGCCAGGAGTAGGCTACGGTGTAGGGTAAGGTGTAGGGCTGGTGGTGGGTTTCCGTTCCCTGCTAGGGTTAGGGTTAGGGAACGGCAAGGCTTAGGGCACAGGTGAGGGTACGGAAACGTAGGAGGGTCAGGCTACGTGCTGATGCACGGGTCAGTGCCAGCGTACGGGCCAGGAGTAGGCTACGGCGAAGGGTAAGGTGTAGGGCTGGTGGTGGGTTTCCGTTCCGGGCTAGGGTTACGGTTAGGGAACGGCAAGGCTTAGGGCACTGGTGAGGGTACGGAAACGTGGGAGGGTCAGGCTACGTGCTGACGCACGGGTCAGTGCCAGCGTACCGGCCAGGTATAGGCTACGGCTTGTGGGTAAGGTGTAGGGCTGGTGGTGGGTTTCCGTTCCGGGCTAGGGTTAGGGTTAGGGAACGGCAAGGCTTAGGGCACAGGTGAGGGTACGGAAACGTGGGAGGGTCAGGCTACGTGCTGACGCACGGGTCAGTGCCAGCGTACGGGCCAGGAGTAGGCTACGGCTTGGGGGTAAATTGTAGGGCTGGTGGTGGGTTTCCGTTCCGGGCTAGGGTTAGGGTTAGGGAACGGCAAGGCTTAGGGCACAGGTGAGGGTACAGAAACGTGGGAGGGTCAGGCTACGTGCTGACTGACGGGTCAGTGCCAGCGTACGGGCCAGGAGTAGGCTACGGCTTGGGGGTAAGGTGTAGGGCTGGTGGTGGGTTTCCGTTCCGGGCTAGGGTTAGGGTTAGGGAACGGCAAGGCTTAGGGCACAGGTGAGGGTACGGAAACGTGGGAGGGTCAGGCTACGTGCTGACTCATGGGTCAGTGCCAGCGTACGGGCCAGGAGTAGGCTACAACGTAGGGTAAGGTGTAGGGCTGGTGGTGGGTTTCCGTTCTGGGCTAGGGTTAGGGTTAGGGAACGGCAAGGCTTAGGGCACAGGTGAGGGTACGGAAACGTGGGAGGGTCAGGCTACGTCCTGACGCACGGGTCAGTGCCAGCATACGGGCCAGGAGTAGGCTACAACGTAGGGTAAGGTGTAGAGCTGGTGGTGGGTTTCCGTTCTGGGCTAGGGTTAGGGTGAGGGAACGGCAAGGCTTAGGGCACAGGTGAGGGTACGGAAACGTGGGAGGGTCAGGCTACGTGCTGACGCACGGGTCAGTGCCAGCGTACCGGCCAGGAGTAGGCTACGGCTTGGGGGTAAGCTTTAGGGCTGGTGGTGGGTTTCCGTTCCGGGCTAGGGTTAGGCTTAGGGAACGGCAAGGCTTAGGGCACAGGTGAGGGTACGGAAACTTGGGAGGGTCAGGCTACGTGCTGACGCACGGGTCAGTGCCAGCGTACGGGCCAGGAGTAGGCTACGGCTTGGGGGTAAGTTGTAGGGCTGGTGGTGGGTTTCCGTTCCGGGCTAGGGTTAGGGTTAGGGAACGGCAAGGCTTAGGGCACAGGTGAGGGTACGGAAACGTGGGAGGGTCAGGCTACGTGCTGACGCACGGGTCAGTGCCAGCGTACGGGCCAGGAGTAGGCTACGGCGTAGGGTAAGGTGTAGGGCTGGTGGTGGGTTTCCGTTCCGGGCTAGGGTTAGGGTTACGGAACGGCAAGGCTTAGGGCACAGGTGAGGGTATGGAAACGTGGGAGGGTCAGGCTACGTGCTGACGCACGGGTCAGTGCCAGCGTACGGGCCAGGAGTAGGCTAAGGTGTAGGGTAATGTGTAGGACTGGTGGTGGGTTTCCGTTCCGGGCTAGGGTTAGGGTTAGGGAACGGCAAGGCTTAGGGCACAGGTGAGGGTACGGAAACGTGGGCGGGTGAGGCTACGTGCTGATGCACGGGTCAGTGCCAGCGTACGGGCCAGGAGTAGGCTACGGCTTGGGGGTAAAGTGTAGGGCTGGTGGTGGGTTTCCGTTCCGGGCTAGGGTTAGGGTTAGGGAACGGCAAGGCTTAGGGCACAGGTGAGGGTACGGAAACGTGGGAGGGTCAGGCTACGTGCTGATGCACGGGTCAGTGCCAGCGTACCGGCCAAGTGTAGGCTACTGCTTGTGGGTAAGGTGTAGGGCTGGTGGTGGGTTTCCGTTCCGGGCTAGGGTTAGGGTTAGGGAACGGCAAGGCTTAGAGCACAGTTGAGTGTACGGAAACGTGGGAGGGTCAGGCTACGTGCTGACGCACGGGTCAGTGCCAGCGTACGGTCCAGGAGTAGGCTACGGCTTGGGGGTAAGGTGTAGGGCTGGTGGTGGGTTTCCGTTCCGGGCTAGGGTTAGGGTTAGGGAACGGCAAGGCTTAGGGCACAGGTGAGGGTACGGAAACGTGGGAGGGTCAGGCTACGTGCTGACGCACGGGTCAGTGCCAGCGTACGGGCCAGGAGTAGGCTACGGCGTAGGGTAAGGTGTAGGGCTGGTGGTGGGTTTCCGTTCCGGGCTAGGGTTAGGGTTAGGGAACGGCAAGGCTTAGGGCACAGGTGAGGGTACGGAAACGTGGGAGGGTCAGGCTACGTGCTGACACACGGGTCAGTGCCAGCGTACGGGCCAGGAGTAGGCTACGGCTTGGGGGTAAGGTGTAGGGGTGGTGGTGGGTTTCCGTTCCGGGCTAGGGTTAGGGTTAGGGAACGGCAAGGCTTAGGGCATAGGTGAGGGTACGGAAACGTGGGAGGGTCAGGCTACGTGCTGACGCACGGGTCAGTGCCAGCGTACGGGCCAGGAGTAGGCTACGGTGTAGGGTAAGGTGTAGGGCTGGTGGTGGGTTTCCGTTCCGTGCTAGGGTTAGGGTTAGGGAACGGCAAGGCTTAGGGCACAGGTGAGGGTACGGAAACGTAGGAGGGTCAGGCTACGTGCTGATGCACGGGTCAGTGCCAGCGTACGGGCCAGGAGTAGGCTACGGCGAAGGGTAAGGTGTAGGGCTGGTGGTGGGTTTCCGTTCCGGGCTAGGGTTACGGTTAGGGAACGGCAAGGCTTAGGGCACTGGTGAGGGTACGGAAACGTGGGAGGGTCAGGCTACGTGCTGACGCACGGGTCAGTGCCAGCGTACCGGCCAGGTATAGGCTACGGCTTGTGGGTAAGGTGTAGGGCTGGTGGTGGGTTTCCGTTCCGGGCTAGGGTTAGGGTTAGGGAACGGCAAGGCTTAGGGCACAGGTGAGGGTACGGAAACGTGGGAGGGTCAGGCTACGTGCTGACGCACGGGTCAGTGCCAGCGTACGGGCCAGGAGTAGGCTACGGCTTGGGGGTAAATTGTAGGGCTGGTGGTGGGTTTCCGTTCCGGGCTAGGGTTAGGGTTAGGGAACGGCAAGGCTTAGGGCACAGGTGAGGGTACGGAAACGTGGGAGGGTCAGGCTACGTGCTGACGAACGGGTCAGTGCCAGCGTACGGGCCAGGAGTAGGCTACGGCGTAGGGTAAGGTGTAGGGTTGGTGGTGGGTTTCCGTTCCGTGCTAGGGTTAGGGTTAGGGAACGGCAAGGCTTAGGGCACAGGTGAGGGTACGGAAACGTGGGAGGGTCAGGCTACGTGCTGACGCACGGGTCAGTGCCAGCGTACGGGCCAGGAGTAGGCTACGGCTTGGGGGTAAGGTGTAGGGCTGGTGGTGGGTTTCCGTTCCGGGCTAGGCTTAGGGTTAGGGAACGGCAAGGCTTAGGGCACAGGTGAGGGTACGGAAACGTGGGAGGTTCAGGCTACGTGCTGACGTACGGGTCAGTGCCAGCGTACGGGCCAAGAGTAGGCTACGGCGTAGGGTAAGGTGTAGGGCTGGTGGTGGGTTTCCATTCCGGGCTAGGGTTAGGGTTAGGGAACGGCAAGGCTTAGGGCACAGGTGAGGGTACAGAAACGTGGGAGGGTCAGGCTACGTGCTGATGCACGTGTCAGTGCCAGCGTACAGGTCAGGTGTAGGCTACGGTTTGGGGGTAAGGTGTAGGGCTGGTGGTGGGTTTCCGTTCCGGGCTAGGGTTAGGGTTAGGGAACGGCAAGGCTTAGGGCACAGGTGAGGGTATGGAAACGTGGGAGGGTCAGACTACGTGCTGAAGCATGGGTCAGTGCCAGCGTACGGGCCTGGAGTAGGCTACAGCGTAGGGTAAAGTGTAGGGCTGGTGGTGGGTTTCCGTTCCGGGCTAGGGTTAGGGTTACGGAACGGCAAGGCTTAGGGCACAGGTGAGGGTATGGAAACGTGGGAGGGTCAGGCTACGTGCTGACGCACGGGTCAGTGCCAGCGTACGGGCCAGGAGTAGGCTAAGGTGTAGGGTAATGTGTAGGGCTGGTGGTGGTTTTCCGTTCCGGGCTAGGGTTAGGGTTAGGGAACGGCAAGGCTTAGGGCACAGGTGAGGGTACGGAAACGTGGGCGGGTGAGGCTACGTGCTGATGCACGGGTCAGTGCCAGCGTACGGGCCAGGAGTAGGCTACGGCTTCTGGGTAAGGTGTAGGGCTGGTGGTGGGTTTCCGTTCCGGGCTAGGGTTAGGGTTAGGGAACGGCAAGGCTTAGGGCACAGGTGAGGGTACGGAAACGTGGGAGGGTCAGGCTACGTGCTGATGCACGGGTCAGTGCCAGCGTACCGGCCAAGTGTAGGCTACTGCTTGTGGGTAAGGTGTAGGGCTGGTGGTGGGTTTCCTTTCCGGGCTAGGGTTAGGGTTAGGGAACGGCAAGGCTTAGGGCACAGGTGAGTGTACGGAAACGTGGGAGGGTCAGGCTACGTGCTGACGCACGGGTCAGTGCCAGCGTACGGGCCAGGAGTAGGCTACGGCTTGGGGGTAAGGTGTAGGGCTGGTGGTGGGTTTCCGTTCCGGGCTAGGGTTAGGGTTAGGGAACGGCAAGGCTTAGGGCACAGGTGAGGGTACGGAAACGTGGGAGGGTCAGGCTACGTGCTGACACACGGGTCAGTGCCAGCGTACGGGCCAGGAGTAGGCTACGGCTTGGGGGTAAGGTGTAGGGGTGGTGGTGGGTTTCCGTTCCGGGCTAGGGTTAGGGTTAGGGAACGGCAAGGCTTAGGGCATAGGTGAGGGTACGGAAACGTGGGAGGGTCAGGCTACGTGCTGACGCACGGGTCAGTGCCAGCGTACGGGCCAGGAGTAGGCTACGGTGTAGGGTAAGGTGTAGGGCTGGTGGTGGGTTTCCGTTCCGTGCTAGGGTTAGGGTTAGGGAACGGCAAGGCTTAGGGCACAGGTGAGGGTACGGAAACGTAGGAGGGTCAGGCTACGTGCTGATGCACGGGTCAGTGCCAGCGTACGGGCCAGGAGTAGGCTACGGCGAAGGGTAAGGTGTAGGGCTGGTGGTGGGTTTCCGTTCCGGGCTAGGGTTACGGTTAGGGAACGGCAAGGCTTAGGGCACTGGTGAGGGTACGGAAACGTGGGAGGGTCAGGCTACGTGCTGACGCACGGGTCAGTGCCAGCGTACCGGCCAGGTATAGGCTACGGCTTGTGGGTAAGGTGTAGGGCTGGTGGTGGGTTTCCGTTCCGGGCTAGGGTTAGGGTTAGGGAACGGCAAGGCTTAGGGCACAGGTGAGGGTACGGAAACGTGGGAGGGTCAGGCTACGTGCTGACGCACGGGTCAGTGCCAGCGTACGGGCCAGGAGTAGGCTACGGCTTGGGGGTAAATTGTAGGGCTGGTGGTGGGTTTCCGTTCCAGGCTAGGGTTAGGGTTAGGGAACGGCAAGGCTTAGGGCACAGGTGAGGGTACGGAAACGTGGGAGGGTCAGGCTACGTGCTGACGCACGGGTCAGTGCCAGCGTACGGGCCAGGAGAAGGCTACGGCGTAGGGTAAGGTGTAGGGTTGGTGGTGGGTTTCCGTTCCGTGCTAGGGTTAGGGTTAGGGAACGGCAAGGCTTAGGGCACAGGTGAGGGTACGGAAACGTGGGAGGGTCAGGCTACGTGCTGACGCACGGGTCAGTGCCAGCGTACGGGCCAGGAGTAGGCTACGGCTTGGGGGTAAGGTGTAGGGCTGGTGGTGGGTTTCCGTTCCGGGCTAGGCTTAGGGTTAGGGAACGGCAAGGCTTAGGGCACAGGTGAGGGTACGGAAACGTGGGAGGTTCAGGCTACGTGCTGACGTACGGGTCAGTGCCAGCGTACGGGCCAAGAGTAGGCTACGGCGTAGGGTAAGGTGTAGGGCTGGTGGTGGGTTTCCATTCCGGGCTAGGGTTAGGGTTAGGGAACGGCAAGGCTTAGGGCACAGGTGAGGGTACAGAAACGTGGGAGGGTCAGGCTACGTGCTGATGCACGGGTCAGTGCCAGCGTACAGGTCAGGTGTAGGCTACGGTTTGGGGGTAAGGTGTAGGGCTGGTGGTGGGTTTCCGTTCCGGGCTAGGGTTAGGGTTAGGGAACGGCAAGGCTTAGGGCACAGGTGAGGGTATGGAAACGTGGGAGGGTCAGACTACGTGCTGAAGCATGGGTCAGTGCCAGCGTACGGGCCTGGAGTAGGCTACAGCGTAGGGTAAAGTGTAGGGCTGGTGGTGGGTTTCCGTTCCGGGCTAGGGTTAGGGTTACGGAACGGCAAGGCTTAGGGCACAGGTGAGGGTATGGAAACGTGGGAGGGTCAGGCTACGTGCTGACGCACGGGTCAGTGCCAGCGTACGGGCCAGGAGTAGGCTAAGGTGTAGGGTAATGTGTAGGGCTGGTGGTGGGTTTCCGTTCCGGGCTAGGGTTAGGGTTAGGGAACGGCAAGGCTTAGGGCACAGGTGAGGGTACGGAAACGTGGGCGGGTGAGGCTACGTGCTGATGCACGGGTCAGTGCCAGCGTACGGGCCAGGAGTAGGCTACGGCTTGGGGGTAAGGTGTAGGGCTGGTGGTGGGTTTCCGTTCCGGGCTAGGGTTAGGGTTAGGGAACGGCAAGGCTTAGGGCACAGGTGAGGGTACGGAAACGTGGGAGGGTCAGGCTACGTGCTGATGCACGGGTCAGTGCCAGCGTACCGGCCAAGTGTAGGCTACTGCTTGTGGGTAAGGTGTAGGGCTGGTGGTGGGTTTCCTTTCCGGGCTAGGGTTAGGGTTAGGGAACGGCAAGGCTTAGGGCACAGGTGAGTGTACGGAAACGTGGGAGGGTCAGGCTACGTGCTGACGCACGGGTCAGTGCCAGCGTACGGGCCAGGAGTAGGCTACGGCTTGGGGGTAAGGTGTAGGGCTGGTGGTGGGTTTCCGTTCCGGGCTAGGGTTAGGGTTAGGGAACGGCAAGGCTTAGGGCACAGGTGAGGGTACGGAAACGTGGGAGGGTCAGGCTACGTGCTGATGCACGGGTCAGTGCCAGCGTACGGGCCAGGAGTAGGCTACGGCGTAGGGTAAGGTGTAGGGCTGGTGGTGGGTTTCCGTTCCGGGCTAGGATTAGGGTTAGGGAACGGCAAGGCTTAGGGCACACGTGAGGGTACGGAAACGTGGGAGGGTCAGGCTACGTGCTGACACACGGGTCAGTGCCAGCGTACGGGCCAGGAGTAGGCTACGGCTTGGGGGTAAGGTGTAGGGGTGGTGGTGGGTTTCCGTTCCGGGCTAGGGTTAGGGTTAGGGAACGGCAAGGCTTAGGGCACAGGTGAGGGTACGGAAACGTGGGAGGGTCAGGCTACGTGCTGACGCACGGGTCAGTGCCAGCGTACGGGCCAGGAGTAGGCTACGGTGTAGGGTAAGGTGTAGGGCTGGTGGTGGGTTTCCGTTCCGGGCTAGGGTTAGGGTTAGGGAATGGCAAGGCTTAGGGCACAGGTGAGGGTACGGAAACGTAGGAGGGTCAGGCTACGTGCTGATGCACGGGTCAGTGCCAGCGTACGGGCCAGGAGTAGGCTACGGCGAAGGGTAAGGTGTAGGGCTGGTGGTGGGTTTCCGTTCCGGGCTAGGGTTACGGTTAGGGAACGGCAAGGCTTAGGGCACTGGTGAGGGTACGGAAACGTGGGAGGGTCAGGCTACGTGCTGACGCACGGGTCACTGCCAGCGTACCGGCCAGGTATAGGCTACGGCTTGTTGGTAAGGTGTAGGGCTGGTGGTGGGTTTCCGTTCCGGGCTAGGGTTAGGGTTAGGGAACGGCAAGGCTTAGGGCACAGGTGAGGGTACGGAAACGTGGGAGGGTCAGGCAACGTGCTGACGCACGGGTCAGTGCCAGCGTACGGGCCAGGAGTAGGCTACGGCTTGGGGGTAAATTGTAGGGCTGGTGGTGTGTTTCCGTTCCGGGCTAGGGTTAGGGTTAGGGAACAGCAAGGCTTAGGGCACAGGTGAGGGTACGGAAACGTGGGAGGGTCAGGCTACGTGCTGACACACGGGTCAGTGCCAGCGTACGGGCCAGGAGTAGGCTACGGCTTGGGGGTAAGGTGTAGGGGTGGTGGTGGGTTTCCGTTCCGGGCTAGGGTTAGGGTTAGGGAACGGCAAGGCTTAGGGCACAGGTGAGGGTACGGAAACGTAGGAGGGTCAGGCTACGTGCTGATGCACGGGTCAGTGCCAGCGTACGGGCCAGGAGTAGGCTACGGCGAAGGGTAAGGTGTAGGGCTGGTGGTGGGTTTCCGTTCCGGGCTAGGGTTAGGGTTAGGGAACGGCAAGGCTTAGGGCACAGGTGAGGGTACGGAAACGTGGGAGGGTCAGGCTACGTGCTGACTCACGGGTCAGTGCCAGCGTACGGGCCAGGAGTAGGCTACAACGTAGGGTAAGGTGTAGGGCTGGTGGTGGGTCTCCGTTCTGGGCTAGGGTTAGGGTTAGGGAACGGCAAGGCTTAGGGCACAGGTGAGGGTACGGAAACGTGGGAGGGTCAGGCTACGTGCTGACGCACGGGTCAGTGCCAGCGTACGGGCCAGGAGTAGGCTACAACGTAGGGTAAGGTGTAGGGCTGGTGGTGGGTTTCCGTTCCGGGCTAGGGTTAGGGTTAGGGAACGGCAAGGCTGAGGGCACACGTGAGGGTACGGAAACGTGGGAGGGTCAGGCTACGTGCTGACGCACGGGTCAGTGCCAGCGTACGGGCCAGGAGTAGGCTACGGCGTATGGTAAGGTTTAGGGCTGGTGGTGGGTTTCCGTTCCGGGCTAGGGTTAGGGTTAGGGAACGGCAAGGCTTAGGGCACAGGTGAGGGTACAGAAACGTGGGAGGGTCAGGCTACGTGCTGATGCACGGGTCAGTGCCAGCGTACCGGCCAGGTGTAGGCTACTCCTTGTGGGTAAGGTGTAGTGCTGGTGGTGGGTTTCCGTTCTGGGCTAGGGTTAGGGTTAGGGAACGGCAAGGCTTAGGGCACAGGTGAGGGTACGGAAACGTGGGAGGGTCAGGCTACGTGCTGACGCACGGGTCAGTGCCAGCGTACGGGCCAGGAGTAGGCTACGGCGTAGGGTAAGGTGTAGGGCTGGTAGTCGGTTTCCATTCCGGGCTAGGGTTAGGGTTAGGGAACGGCAAGGCTTAGGGCACAGGTGAGGGTACGGAAACGTGGGAGGGTCAGACTACGTGCTGACGCATGGGTCAGTGCCAGCGTACGGGCCTGGAGTAGGCTACGGCTTGGGGGTATGGTGCAGGGCTGGCAGTGGGTTTCCGTTCCGGGCTAGGGTAAGGGTTAGGGAACGGCAAGGCTTAGGGCACAGGTGAGGGTACAGAAACGTGGGAGGGTCAGGCTACGTGCTGACTGACGGGTCAGTGCCAGCGTACGGGCCAGGAGTAGGCTACGGCTTGGGGGTAAGGTGTAGGGCTGGTGGTGGGTTTCCGTTCCGGGCTAGGGTTAGGGTTAGGGAACGGCAAGGCTTAGGGCACAGGTGAGGGTACGGAAACGTGGGAGGGTCAGGCTACGTGCTGACTCACGGGTCAGTGCCAGCGTACGGGCCAGGAGTAGGCTACAACGTAGGGTAAGGTGTAGGGCTGGTGGTGGGTTTCCGTTCTGGGCTAGGGTTAGGGTTAGGGAACGGCAAGGCTTAGGGCACAGGTGAGGGTACGGAAACGTGGGAGGGTCAGGCTACGTGCTGACGCACGGGTCAGTGCCAGCGTACGGGCCAGGAGTAGGCTACAACGTAGGGTAAGGTGTAGGGCTGGTGGTGGGTTTCCGTTCTGGGCTAGGGTTAGGGTTAGGGAACGGCAAGGCTTAGGGCACAGGTGAGGGTACGGAAACGTGGGAGGGTCAGGCTACGTGCTGACGCACGGGTCATTGCCAGCGTACCGGCCAGGAGTAGGCTACGGCTTGGGGGTAAGCTTTAGGGCTGGTGGTGGGTTTCCGTTCCGGGCTAGGGTTAGGCTTAGGGAACGGCAAGGCTTAGGGCACAGGTGAGGGTACGGAAACGTGGGAGGGTCAGGCTACGTGCTGACGCACGGGTCAGTGCCAGCGTACGGGCCAGGAGTAGGCTACGGCTTGGGGGTAAGTTGTAGGGCTGGTGGTGGGTTTCCGTTCAGGGCTAGGGTTAGGGTTAGGGAACGGCAAGGCTTAGGGCACAGGTGAGGGTACGGAAACGTGGGAGGGTCAGGCTACGTGCTGACGCACGGGTCAGTGCCAGCGTACGGGCCAGGAGTAGGCTACGGCGTAGGGTAAGGTGTAGGGCTGGTGGTGGGTTTCCGTTCCGGGCTAGGGTTAGGGTTACGGAACGGCAAGGCTTAGGGCACAGGTGAGGGTATGAAAACGTGGGAGGGTCAGGCTACGTGCTGACGCACGGGTCAGTGCCAGCGTACGGGCCAGGAGTAGGCTAAGGTGTAGGGTAATGTGTAGGGCTGGTGGTGGGTTTCCGTTCCGGGCTAGGGTTAGGGTTAGGGAACGGCAAGGCTTAGGGCACAGGTGAGGGTACGGAAACGTGGGCGGGTGAGGCTACGTGCTGATGCACGGGTCAGTGCCAGCGTACGGGCCAGGAGTAGGCTACGGCTTGGGGGTAAGGTGTAGGGCTGGTGGTGGGTTTCCGTTCCGGGCTAGGGTTAGGGTTAGGGAACGGCAAGGCTTAGGGCACAGGTGAGGGTACGGAAACGTGGGAGGGTCAGGCTACGTGCTGATGCACGGGTCAGTGCCAGCGTACCGGCCAAGTGTAGGCTACTGCTTGTGGGTAAGGTGTAGGGCTGGTGGTGGGTTTCCGTTCCGGGCTAGGGTTAGGGTTAGGGAACGGCAAGGCTTAGGGCACAGGTGAGTGTACGGAAACGTGGGAGGGTCAGGCTACGTGCTGACGCACGGGTCAGTGCCAGCGTACGGGCCAGGAGTAGGCTACGGCTTGGGGGTAAGGTGTAGGGCTGGTGGTGGGTTTCCGTTCCGGGCTAGGGTTAGGGTTAGGGAACGGCAAGGCTTAGGGCACAGGTGAGGGTACGGAAACGTGGGCGGGTGAGGCTACGTGCTGATGCACGGGTCAGTGCCAGCGTACGGGCCAGGAGTAGGCTACGGCTTGGGGGTAAGGTGTAGGGCTGGTGGTGGGTTTCCGTTCCGGGCTAGGGTTAGGGTTAGGGAACGGCAAGGCTTAGGGCACAGGTGAGGGTACGGAAACGTGGGAGGGTCAGGCTACGTGCTGATGCACGGGTCAGTGCCAGCGTACCGGCCAAGTGTAGGCTACTGCTTGTGGGTAAGGTGTAGGGCTGGTGGTGGGTTTCCGTTCCGGGCTAGGGTTAGGGTTAGGGAACGGCAAGGCTTAGGGCACAGGTGAGTGTACGGAAACGTGGGAGGGTCAGGCTACGTGCTGACGCACGGGTCAGTGCCAGCGTACGGGCCAGGAGTAGGCTACGGCTTGGGGGTAAGGTGTAGGGCTGGTGGTGGGTTTCCGTTCCGGGCTAGGGTTAGGGTTAGGGAACGGCAAGGCTTAGGGCACAGGTGAGGGTACGGAAACGTGGGAGGGTCAGGCTACGTGCTGACACACGGGTCAGTGCCAGCGTACGGGCCAGGAGTAGGCTACGGCTTGGGGGTAAGGTGTAGGGGTGGTGGTGGGTTTCCGTTCCGGGCTAGGGTTAGGGTTAGGGAACGGCAAGGCTTAGGGCACAGGTGAGGGTACGGAAACGTGGGAGGGTCAGGCTACGTGCTGACGCACGGGTCAGTGCCAGCGTACGGGCCAGGAGTAGGCTACGGTGTAGGGTAAGGTGTAGGGCTGGTGGTGGGTTTCTGTTCCGTGCTAGGGTTAGGGTTAGGGAACGGCAAGGCTTAGGGCACAGGTGAGGGTACGGAAACGTAGGAGGGTCAGGCTACGTGCTGATGCACGGGTCAGTGCCAGCGTACGGGCCAGGAGTAGGCTACGGCGAAGGGTAAGGTGTACGGCTGGTGGTGGGTTTCCGTTCCGGGCTAGGGTTACGGTTAGGGAACGGCAAGGCTTAGGGCACTGGTGAGGGTACGGAAACGTGGGAGGGTCAGGCTACGTGCTGACGCACGGGTCAGTGCCAGCGTACCGGCCAGGTATAGGCTACGGCTTGTGGGTAAGGTGTAGGGCTGGTGGTGGGTTTCCGTTCTGGGCTAGGTTTAGGGTTAGGGAACGGCAAGGCTTAGGGCACAGGTGAGGGTACGGAAACGTGGGAGGGTCAGGCTACGTGCTGACGCACGGGTCAGTGCCAGCGTACGGGCCAGGAGTAGGCTACGGCTTGGGGGTAAATTGTAGGGCTGGTGGTGGGTTTCCGTTCCGGGCTAGGGTTAGGGTTAGGGAACGGCAAGGCTTAGGGCACAGGTGAGGGTACGGAAACGTGGGAGGGTCAGGCTACGTGCTGACGCACGGGTCAGTGCCAGCGTACGGGCCAGGAGTAGGCTACGGCGTAGGGTAAGGTGTAGGGTTGGTGGTGGGTTTCCGTTCCGTGCTAGGGTTAGGGTTAGGGAACGGCAAGGCTTAGGGCACAGGTGAGGGTACGGAAACGTGGGAGGGTCAGGCTACGTGCTGACGCACGGGTCAGTGCCAGCGTACGGGCCAGGAGTAGGCTACGGCTTGGGGGTAAGTTGTAGGGCTGGTGGTGGGTTTCCGTTCCGGGCTAGGCTTAGGGTTAGGGAACGGCAAGGCTTAGGGCACAGGTGAGGGTACGGAAACGTGTGAGGTTCAGGCTACGTGCTGACGTACGGGTCAGTGCCAGCGTACGGGCCAGGAGTAGGCTACGGCGTAGGGTAAGGTGTAGGGCTGGTGGTGGGTTTCCATTCCGGGCTAGGGTTAGGGTTAGGGAACGGCAAGGCTTAGGGCACAGGTGAGGGTACAGAAACGTGGGAGGGTCAGGCTACGTGCTGATGCACGTGTCAGTGCCAGCGTACAGGTCAGGTGTAGGCTACGGTTTGGGGGTAAGGTGTAGGGCTGGTGGTGGGTTTCCGTTCCGGGCTAGGGTTAGGGTTAGGGAACGGCAAGGCTTAGGGCACAGGTGAGGGTATGGAAACGTGGGAGGGTCAGACTACGTGCTGACGCATGGGTCAGTGCCAGCGTACGGGCCTGGAGTAGGCTACAGCGTAGGGTAAAGTGTAGGGCTGGTGGTGGGTTTCCGTTCCGGGCTAGGGTTAGGGTTAGGGAACGGCAAGGCTTAGGGCACAGGTGAGGGTACAGAAACGTGGGAGGGTCAGGCTACGCGCTGACGCATGGGTCAGTGCCAGCGTACGGGCCAGGAGTAGGCTACGGCTTGGGGGTAAGGTGTAGGGCTGGCAGTGGGTTTCCGTTCCGGGCTAGGGTTAGGGTTAGGGAACGGCAAGGCTTAGGGCACTGGTGAGTGTACGGAAACGTGGGAGGGTCAGGCTACGTGCTGATGCACGGGTCAGTGCCAGCGTACGGGCCAGGAGTAGGCTACGGCTTGGGGGTAAGGTGTAGGGCTGGTGGTGGGTTTCCGTTCCGGGCTAGGGTTAGGGTTAGGGAACGGCAAGGCTTAGGGCACAGGTGAGGGTACGGAAACGTGGGAGGGTCAGGCTACGTGCTGACTCACGGGTCAGTGCCAGCGTACGGGCCAGGAGTAGGCTACAACGTAGGGTAAGGTGTAGGGCTGGTGGTGGGTTTCCGTTCTGGGCTAGGGTTAGGGTTAAGGAACGGCAAGGCTTAGGGCACAGGTGAGGGTACGGAAACGTGGGAGGGTCAGGCTACGTGCTGACGCACGGGTCAGTGCCAGCGTACGGGCCAGGAGTAGGCTACGGCTTGGGGGTAAGTTGTAGGGCTGGTGGTGGGTTTCCGTTCCGGGCTAGGGTTAGGGTTAGGGAACGGCAAGGCTTAGGGCACAGGTGAGGGTACGGAATCGTGGGAGGGTCAGGCTACGTGCTGACGCACGGGTCAGTGCCAGCGTACGGGCCAGGAGTAGGCTACGGCGTAGGGTAAGGTGTAGGGCTGGTGGTGGGTTTCCGTTCCGGGCTAGGGTTAGGGTTACGGAACGGCAAGGCTTAGGGCACAGGTGAGGGTATGGAAACGTGGGAGGGTCAGGCTACGTGCTGACGCACGGGTCAGTGCCAGCGTACGGGCCAGGAGTAGGCTAAGGTGTAGGGTAATGTGTAGGGCTGGTGGTGGGTTTCCGTTCCGGGCTAGGGTTAGGGTTAGGGAACGGCAAGGCTTAGGGCACAGGTGAGGGTACGGAAACGTGGGCGGGTGAGGCTACGTGCTGATGCACGGGTCAGTGCCAGCGTACGGGCCAGGAGTAGGCTACGGCTTGGGGGTAAGGTGTAGGGCTGGTGGTGGGTTTCCGTTCAGGGCTAGGGTTAGGGTTAGGGAACGGCAAGGCTTAGGGCACAGGTGAGGGTACAGAAACGTGGGAGGTTCAGGCTACGTGCTGATGCACGGGTCAGTGCCAGCGTACCGGCCAAGTGTAGGCTACTGCTTGTGGGTAAGGTGTAGGGCTGGTGGTGGGTTTCCTTTCCGGGCTAGGGTTAGGGTTAGGGAACGGCAAGGCTTAGGGCACAGGTGAGTGTACGGAAACGTGGGAGGGTCAGGCTACGTGCTGACGCACGGGTCAGTGCCAGCGTACGGGCCAGGAGTAGGCTACGGCTTTGGGGTAAGGTGTAGGGCTGGTGGTGGGTTTCCGTTCCGGGCTAGGGTTAGGGTTAGGGAACGGCAAGGCTTAGGGCACAGGTGAGGGTACGGAAACGTGGGAGGGTCAGGCTACGTGCTGACGCACGGGTCAGTGCCAGCGTACGGGCCAGGAGTAGGCTACGGCGTAGGGTAAGGTGTAGGGCTGGTGGTGGGTTTCCGTTCCGGGCTAGGGTTAGGGTTAGGGAACGGCAAGGCTTAGGGCACAGGTGAGTGTACGGAAACGTGGGAGGGTCAGGCTACGTGCTGACACACGGGTCAGTGCCAGCGTACGGGCCAGGAGTAGGCTACGGCTTGGGGGTAAGTTGTAGGGGTGGTGGTGGGTTTCCGTTCCGGGCTAGGGTTAGGGTTAGGGAACGGCAAGGCTTAGGGCACAGGTGAGGGTACGGAAACGTTGGAGGGTCAGGATACGTGCTGACGCACGGGTCAGTGCCAGCGTACGGGCCAGGAGTAGGCTACGGTGTAGGGTAAGGTGTAGGGCTGGTGGTGGGTTTCCGTTCCGTGCTAGGGTTAGGGTTAGGGAACGGCAAGGCTTAGGGCACAGGTGAGGGTACGGAAACGTAGGAGGGTCAGGCTACGTGCTGATGCACGGGTCAGTGCCAGCGTACGGGCCAGGAGTAGGCTACGGCGAAGGGTAAGGTGTAGGGCTGGTGGTGGGTTTCCGTTCCGGGCTAGGGTTACGGTTAGGGAACGGCAAGGCTTAGGGCACTGGTGAGGGTACGGAAACGTGGGAGGGTCAGGCTACGTGCTGACGCACGGGTCAGTGCCAGCGTACCGGCCAGGTATAGGCTACGGCTTGTGGGTAAGGTGTAGGGCTGGTGGTGGGTTTCCGTTCCGGGCTAGGGTTAGGGTTAGGGAACGGCAAGGCTTAGGGCACTGGTGAGGGTAGGAAAACGTGGGAGGGTCAGGCTACGTGCTGACGCACGGGTCAGTGCCAGCGTACGGGCCAGGAGTAGGCTAAGGTGTAGGGTAATGTGTAGGGCTGGTGGTGGGTTTCCGTTCCGGGCTAGGGTTAGGGTTAGGGAACGGCAAGGCTTAGGGCACAGGTGAGGGTACGGAAACGTGGGCGGGTGAGGCTACGTGCTGATGCACGGGTCAGTGCCAGCGTACGGGCCAGGAGTAGGCTACGGCTTGGGGGTAAGGTGTAGGGCTGGTGGTGGGTTTCCGTTCCGGGCTAGGGTTAGGGTTAGGGAACGGCAAGGCTTAGGGCACAGGTGAGGGTACGGAAACGTGGGAGGGTCAGGCTACGTGCTGATGCACGGGTCAGTGCCAGCGTACCGGCCAAGTGTAGGCTACTGCTTGTGGGTAAGGTGTAGGGCTGGTGGTGGGTTTCCGTTCCGGGCTAGGGTTAGGGTTAGGGAACGGCAAGGCTTAGGGCACAGGTGAGTGTACGGAAACGTGGGAGGGTCAGGCTACGTGCTGACGCACGGGTCAGTGCCAGCGTACGGGCCAGGAGTAGGCTACGGCTTGGGGGTAAGGTGTAGGGCTGGTGGTGGGTTTCCGTTCCGGGCTAGGGTTAGGGTTAGGGAACGGCAAGGCTTAGGGCACAGGTGAGGGTACGGAAACGTGGGCGGGTGAGGCTACGTGCTGATGCACGGGTCAGTGCCAGCGTACGGGCCAGGAGTAGGCTACGGCTTGGGGGTAAGGTGTAGGGCTGGTGGTGGGTTTCCGTTCCGGGCTAGGGTTAGGGTTAGGGAACGGCAAGGCTTAGGGCACAGGTGAGGGTACGGAAACGTGGGAGGGTCAGGCTACGTGCTGATGCACGGGTCAGTGCCAGCGTACCGGCCAAGTGTAGGCTACTGCTTGTGGGTAAGGTGTAGGGCTGGTGGTGGGTTTCCGTTCCGGGCTAGGGTTAGGGTTAGGGAACGGCAAGGCTTAGGGCACAGGTGAGTGTACGGAAACGTGGGAGGGTCAGGCTACGTGCTGACGCACGGGTCAGTGCCAGCGTACGGGCCAGGAGTAGGCTACGGCTTGGGGGTAAGGTGTAGGGCTGGTGGTGGGTTTACGTTCCGGGCTAGGGTTAGGGTTAGGGAACGGCAAGGCTTAGGGCACAGGTGAGGGTACGGAAACGTGGGAGGGTCAGGCTACGTGCTGACACACGGGTCAGTGCCAGCGTACGGGCCAGGAGTAGGCTACGGCGTAGGGTAAGGTGTAGGGCTGGTGGTGGGTTTCCGTTCCGGGCTAGGGTTAGGGTTAGGGAACGGCAAGGCTTAGGGCACAGGTGAGGGTACGGAAACGTGGGAGGGTCAGGCTACGTGCTGACACACGGGTCAGTGCCAGCGTACGGGCCAGGAGTAGGCTACGGCTTGGGGGTAAGGTGTAGGGGTGGTGGTGGGTTTCCGTTCCGGGCTAGGGTTAGGGTTAGGGAACGGCAAGGCTTAGGGCACAGGTGAGGGTACGGAAACGTGGGAGGGTCAGGCTACGTGCTGACGCACGGGTCAGTGCCAGCGTACGGGCCAGGAGTAGGCTACGGTGTAGGGTAAGGTGTAGGGCTGGTGGTGGGTTTCTGTTCCGTGCTAGGGTTAGGGTTAGGGAACGGCAAGGCTTAGGGCACAGGTGAGGGTACGGAAACGTAGGAGGGTCAGGCTACGTGCTGATGCACGGGTCAGTGCCAGCGTACGGGCCAGGAGTAGGCTACGGCGAAGGGTAAGGTGTAGGGCTGGTGGTGGGTTTCCGTTCCGGGCTAGGGTTACGGTTAGGGAACGGCAAGGCTTAGGGCACTGGTGAGGGTACGGAAACGTGGGAGGGTCAGGCTACGTGCTGACGCACGGGTCAGTGCCAGCGTACCGGCCAGGAGTAGGCTACGGCTTGGGGGTAAGTTGTAGGGCTGGTGGTGGGTTTCCATTCTGGGCTAGGGTTAGGGTTAGGGAACGGCAAGGCTTAGGGCACTGGTGAGGGTACGGAAACGTGGGAGGGTCAGGCTACGTGCTGACGCACGGGTCAGTGCCAGCGTACGGGCCAGGCGTAGGCCACGGCTTGGGGGTAAGGTGTAGGGCTGGTGGTGGGTTTCCGTTCCGGGCTAGGGTTAGGGTTAGGGAACGGCAAGGCTTAGGGCACAGGTGAGGGTACGGAAACGTGGGAGGGTCAGGCTACGTGCTGACGCACGTGTCAGTGCCAGCGTACCGGCCAGGAGTAGGCTACGGCTTGGGGGTAAGCTGTAGGGCTGGTGGTGGGTTTCCGTTCTGGGCTAGGGTTAGGGTTAGGGAACGGCAAGGCTTAGGGCACAGGTGAGGGTACGGAAACGTGGGAGGGTCAGGCTACGTGATGACGCACGGGTCAGTGCCAGCGTACCGGCCAGGTATAGGCTACGGCTTGTGGGTAAGGTGTAGGGCTGGTGGTGGGTTTCCGTTCTGGGCTAGGTTTAGGGTTAGGGAACGGCAAGGCTTAGGGCACAGGTGAGGGTACGGAAACGTGGGAGGGTCAGGCTACGTGCTGACGCACGGGTCAGTGCCAGCGTACGGGCCAGGAGTAGGCTACGGCTTGGGGGTAAATTGTAGGGCTGGTGGTGGGTTTCCGTTCCGGGCTAGGGTTAGGGTTAGGGAACGGCAAGGCTTAGGGCACAGGTGAGGGTACGGAAACGTGGGAGGGTCAGGCTACGTGCTGACGCACGGGTCAGTGCCAGCGTACGGGCCAGGAGTAGGCTACGGCGTAGGGTAAGGTGTAGGGTTGGTGGTGGGTTTCCGTTCCGTGCTAGGGTTAGGGTTAGGGAACGGCAAGGCTTAGGGCACAGGTGAGGGTACGGAAACGTGGGAGGGTCAGGCTACGTGCTGACGCACGGGTCAGTGCCAGCGTACGGGCCAGGAGTAGGCTACGGCTTGGGGGTAAGGTGTAGGGCTGGTGGTGGGTTTCCGTTCCGGGCTAGGCTTAGGGTTAGGGAACGGCAAGGCTTAGGGCACAGGTGAGGGTACGGAAACGTGGGAGGTTCAGGCTACGTGCTGACGTACGGGTCAGTGCCAGCGTACGGGCCAGGAGTAGGCTACGGCGTAGGGTAAGGTGTAGGGCTGGCGGTGGGTTTCCATTCCGGGCTAGGGTTAGGGTTAGGGAACGGCAAGGCTTAGGGCACAGGTGAGGGTACAGAAACGTGGGAGGGTCAGGCTACGTGCTGATGCACGTGTCAGTGCCAGCGTACAGGTCAGGTGTAGGCTACGGTTTGGGGGTAAGGTGTAGGGCTGGTGGTGGGTTTCCGTTCCGGGCTAGGGTTAGGGTTAGGGAACGGCAAGGCTTAGGGCACAGGTGAGGGTATGGAAACGTGGGAGGGTCAGACTACGTGCTGACGCATGGGTCAGTGCCAGCGTACGGGCCTGGAGTAGGCTACAGCGTAGGGTAAAGTGTAGGGCTGGTGGTGGGTTTCCGTTCCGGGCTAGGGTTAGGGTTAGGGAACGGCAAGGCTTAGGGCACAGGTGAGGGTACAGAAACGTGGGAGGGTCAGGCTACGCGCTGACGCATGGGTCAGTGCCAGCGTACGGGCCAGGAGTAGGCTACGGCTTGGGGGTAAGGTGTAGGGCTGGCAGTGGGTTTCCGTTCCGGGCTAGGGTTAGGGTTAGGGAACGGCAAGGCTTAGGGCACTGGTGAGTGTACGGAAACGTGGGAGGGTCAGGCTACGTGCTGATGCACGGGTCAGTGCCAGCGTACGGGCCAGGAGTAGGCTACGGCTTGGGGGTAAGGTGTAGGGCTGGTGGTGGGTTTCCGTTCCGGGCTAGGGTTAGGGTTAGGGAACGGCAAGGCTTAGGGCACAGGTGAGGGTACGGAAACGTGGGAGGGTCAGGCTACGTGCTGACTCACGGGTCAGTGCCAGCGTACGGGCCAGGAGTAGGCTACAACTTAGGGTAAGGTGTAGGGCTGGTGGTGGGTTTCCGTTCTGGGCTAGGGTTAGGGTTAGGGAACGGCAAGCCTTAGGGCACAGGTGAGGGTACAGAAACGTGGGAGGGTCAGGCTACGTGCTGATGCATGGGTCAGTGCCAGCGTACCGGCCAAGTGTAGGCTACTGCTTGTGGGTAAGGTGTAGGGCTGGTGGTGGGTTTCCTTTCCGGGCTAGGGTTAGGGTTAGGGAACGGCAAGGCTTAGGGCACAGGTGAGTGTACGGAAACGTGGGAGGGTCAGGCTACGTGCTGACGCACGGGTCAGTGCCAGCGTACGGGCCAGGAGTAGGCTACGGCTTGGGGGTAAGGTGTAGGGCTGGTGGTGGGTTTCCGTTCCGGGCTAGGGTTAGGGTTAGGGAACGGCAAGGCTTAGGGCACACGTGAGGGTACGGAAACGTGGGAGGGTCAGGCTACGTGCTGACGCACGGGTCAGTGCCAGCGTACGGGCCAGGAGTAGGCTACGGCGTAGGGTAAGGTGTAGGGCTGGTGGTGGGTTTCCGTTCCGGGCTAGGGTTAGGGTTAGGGAACGGCAAGGCTTAGGGCACAGGTGAGTGTACGGAAACGTGGGAGGGTCAGGCTACGTGCTGACACACGGGTCAGTGCCAGCGTACGGGCCAGGAGTAGGCTACGGCTTGGGGGTAAGGTGTAGGGGTGGTGGTGGGTTTCCGTTCCGGGCTAGGGTTAGGGTTAGGGAACGGCAAGGCTTAGGGCACAGGTGAGGGTACGGAAACGTGGGAGGGTCAGGATACGTGCTGACGCACGGGTCAGTGCCAGCGTACGGGCCAGGAGTAGGCTACGGTGTAGGGTAAGGTGTAGGGCTGGTGGTGGGTTTCCGTTCCGTGCTAGGGTTAGGGTTAGGGAACGGCAAGGCTTAGGGCACAGGTGAGGGTACGGAAACGTAGGAGGGTCAGGCTACGTGCTGATGCACGGGTCAGTGCCAGCGTACGGGCCAGGAGTAGGCTACGGCGAAGGGTAAGGTGTAGGGCTGGTGGTGGGTTTCCTTTCCGGGCTAGGGTTACGGTTAGGGAACGGCAAGGCTTAGGGCACTGGTGAGGGTACGGAAACGTGGGAGGGTCAGGCTACGTGCTGACGCACGGGTCAGTGCCAGCGTACCGGCCAGGTATAGGCTACGGCTTGTGGGTAAGGTGTAGGGCTGGTGGTGGGTTTCCGTTCCGGGCTAGGGTTAGGGTTAGGGAACGGCAAGGCTTAGGGCACTGGTGAGGGTAGGAAAACGTGGGAGGGTCAGGCTACGTGCTGACGCACGGGTCAGTGCCAGCGTACGGGCCAGGAGTAGGCTAAGGTGTAGGGTAATGTCTAGGGCTGGTGGTGGGTTTCCGTTCCGGGCTAGGGTTAGGGTTAGGGAACGGCAAGGCTTAGGGCACAGGTGAGGGTACGGAAACGTGGGCGGGTGAGGCTACGTGCTGATGCACGGGTCAGTGCCAGCGTACGGGCCAGGAGTAGGCTACGGCTTGGGGGTAAGGTGTAGGGCTGGTGGTGGGTTTCCGTTCCGGGCTAGGGTTAGGGTTAGGGAACGGCAAGGCTTAGGGCACAGGTGAGGGTACGGAAACGTGGGAGGGTCAGGCTACGTGCTGATGCACGGGTCAGTGCCAGCGTACCGGCCAAGTGTAGGCTACTGCTTGTGGGTAAGGTGTAGGGCTGGTGGTGGGTTTCCGTTCCGGGCTAGGGTTAGGGTTAGGGAACGGCAAGGCTTAGGGCACAGGTGAGTGTACGGAAACGTGGGAGGGTCAGGCTACGTGCTGACGCACGGGTCAGTGCCAGCGTACGGGCCAGGAGTAGGCTACGGCTTGGGGGTAAGGTGTAGGGCTGGTGGTGGGTTTCCGTTCCGGGCTAGGGTTAGGGTTAGGGAACGGCAAGGCTTAGGGCACAGGTGAGGGTACAGAAACGTGGGCGGGTGAGGCTACGTGCTGATGCACGGGTCAGTGCCAGCGTACGGGCCAGGAGTAGGCTACGGCTTGGGGGTAAGGTGTAGGGCTGGTGGTGTGTTTCCGTTCCGGGCTAGGGTTAGGGTTAGGGAACGGCAAGGCTTAGGGCACAGGTGAGGGTACGGAAACGTGGGAGGGTCAGGCTACGTGCTGATGCACGGGTCAGTGCCAGCGTACCGGCCAAGTGTAGGCTACTGCTTGTGGGTAAGGTGTAGGGCTGGTGGTGGGTTTCCGTTCCGGGCTAGGGTTAGGGTTAGGGAACGGCAAGGCTTAGGGCACAGGTGAGTGTACGGAAACGTGGGAGGGTCAGGCTACGTGCTGACGCACGGGTCAGTGCCAGCGTACAGGCCAGGAGTAGGCTACGGCTTGGGGGTAAGGTGTAGGGCTGGTGGTGGGTTTACGTTCCGGGCTAGGGTTAGGGTTAGGGAACGGCAAGGCTTAGGGCACAGGTGAGGGTACGGAAACGTGGGAGGGTCAGGCTACGTGCTGACGCACGGGTCAGTGCCAGCGTACGGGCCAGGAGTAGGCTACGGCGTAGGGTAAGGTGTAGGGCTGGTGGTGGGTTTCCGTTCCGGGCTAGGGTTAGGGTTAGGGAACGGCAAGGCTTAGGGCACAGGTGAGGGTACGGAAACGTGGGAGGGTCAGGCTACGTGCTGACACACGGGTCAGTGCCAGCGTACGGGCCAGGAGTAGGCTACGGCTTGGGGGTAAGGTGTAGGGGTGGTGGTGGGTTTCCGTTCCGGGCTAGGGTTAGGGTTAGGGAACGGCAAGGCTTAGGGCACAGGTGAGGGTACGGAAACGTGGGAGGGTCAGGCTACGTGCTGACGCACGGGTCAGTGCCAGCGTACGGGCCAGGAGTAGGCTACGGTGTAGGGTAAGGTGTAGGGCTGGTGGTGGGTTTCTGTTCCGTGCTAGGGTTAGGGTTAGGGAACGGCAAGGCTTAGGGCACAGGTGAGGGTACGGAAACGTAGGAGGGTCAGGCTACGTGCTGATGCACGGGTCAGTGCCAGCGTACGGGCCAGGAGTAGGCTACGGCGAAGGGTAAGGTGTAGGGCTGGTGGTGGGTTTCCGTTCCGGGCTAGGGTTACGGTTAGGGAACGGCAAGGCTTAGGGCACTGGTGAGGGTACGGAAACGTGGGAGGGTCAGGCTACGTGCTGACGCACGGGTCAGTGCCAGCGTACCGGCCAGGTATAGGCTACGGCTTGTGGGTAAGGTGTAGGGCTGGTGGTGGGTTTCCGTTCTGGGCTAGGTTTAGGGTTAGGGAACGGCAAGGCTTAGGGCACAGGTGAGGGTACGGAAACGTGGGAGGGTCAGGCTACGTGCTGACGCACGGGTCAGTGCCAGCGTACGGGCCAGGAGTAGGCTACGGCTTGGGGGTAAATTGTAGGGCTGGTGGTGGGTTTCCGTTCCGGGCTAGGTTTAGGGTTAGGGAACGGCAAGGCTTAGGGCACAGGTGAGGGTACGGAAACGTGGGAGGGTCAGGCTACGTGCTGACGCACGGGTCAGTGCCAGCGTACGGGCCAGGAGTAGGCTACGGCGTAGGGTAAGGTGTAGGGTTGGTGGTGGGTTTCCGTTCCGTGCTAGGGTTAGGGTTAGGGAACGGCAAGGCTTAGGGCACAGGTGAGGGTACGGAAACGTGGGAGGGTCAGGCTACGTGCTGACGCACGGGTCAGTGCCAGCGTACGGGCCAGGAGTAGGCTACGGCTTGGGGGTAAGGTGTAGGGCTGGTGGTGGGTTTCCGTTCCGGGCTAGGCTTAGGGTTAGGGAACGGCAAGGCTTAGGGCACAGGTGAGGGTACGGAAACGTGGGAGGTTCAGGCTACGTGCTGACGTACGGGTCAGTGCCAGCGTACGGGCCAGGAGTAGGCTACGGCGTAGGGTAAGGTGTAGGGCTGGTGGTGGGTTTCCATTCAGGGCTAGGGTTAGGGTTAGGGAACGGCAAGGCTTAGGGCACAGGTGAGGGTACAGAAACGTGGGAGGGTCAGGCTACGTGCTGATGCACGTGTCAGTGCCAGCGTACAGGTCAGGTGTAGGCTACGGTTTGGGGGTAAGGTGTAGGGCTGGTGGTGGGTTTCCGTTCCGGGCTAGGGTTAGGGTTAGGGAACGGCAAGGCTTAGGGCACAGGTGAGGGTACAGAAACGTGGGAGGGTCAGGCTACGTGCTGATGCACGGGTCAGTGCCAGCGTACCGGCCAAGTGTAGGCTACTGCTTGTGGGTAAGGTGTAGGGCTGGTGGTGGGTTTCCTTTCCGGGCTAGGGTTAGGGTTAGGGAACGGCAAGGCTTAGGGCACAGGTGAGTGTACGGAAACGTGGGAGGGTCAGGCTACGTGCTGACGCACGGGTCAGTGCCAGCGTACGGGCCAGGAGTAGGCTACGGCTTGGGGGTAAGGTGTAGGGCTGGTGGTGGGTTTCCGTTCCGGGCTAGGGTTAGGGTTAGGGAACGGCAAGGCTTAGGGCACAGGTGAGTGTACGGAAACGTGGGAGGGTCAGGCTACGTGCTGACACACGGGTCAGTGCCAGCGTACGGGCCAGGAGTAGGCTACGGCTTGGGGGTAAGGTGTAGGGGTGGTGGTGGGTTTCCGTTCCGGGCTAGGGTTAGGGTTAGGGAACGGCAAGGCTTAGGGCACAGGTGAGGGTACGGAAACGTGGGAGGGTCAGGCTACGTGCTGACGCACGGGTCAGTGCCAGCGTACGGGCCAGGAGTAGGCTACGGCTTGGGGGTAAGGTGTAGGGCTGGTGGTGGGTTTCCGTTCCGGGCTAGGGTTAGGGTTAGGGAACGGCAAGGCTTAGGGCACAGGTGAGGGTACAGAAACGTGGGCGGGTGAGGCTACGTGCTGATGCACGGGTCAGTGCCAGCGTACGGGCCAGGAGTAGGCTACGGCTTGGGGGTAAGGTGTAGGGCTGGTGGTGTGTTTCCGTTCCGGGCTAGGGTTAGGGTTAGGGAACGGCAAGGCTTAGGGCACAGGTGAGGGTACGGAAACGTGGGAGGGTCAGGCTACGTGCTGATGCACGGGTCAGTGCCAGCGTACCGGCCAAGTGTAGGCTACTGCTTGTGGGTAAGGTGTAGGGCTGGTGGTGGGTTTCCGTTCCGGGCTAGGGTTAGGGTTAGGGAACGGCAAGGCTTAGGGCACAGGTGAGTGTACGGAAACGTGGGAGGGTCAGGCTACGTGCTGACGCACGGGTCAGTGCCAGCGTACAGGCCAGGAGTAGGCTACGGCTTGGGGGTAAGGTGTAGGGCTGGTGGTGGGTTTACGTTCCGGGCTAGGGTTAGGGTTAGGGAACGGCAAGGCTTAGGGCACAGGTGAGGGTACGGAAACGTGGGAGGGTCAGGCTACGTGCTGACGCACGGGTCAGTGCCAGCGTACGGGCCAGGAGTAGGCTACGGCGTAGGGTAAGGTGTAGGGCTGGTGGTGGGTTTCCGTTCTGGGCTAGGGTTAGGGTTAGGGAACGGCAAGGCTTAGGGCACAGGTGAGGGTACGGAAACGTGGGAGGGTCAGGCTACGTGCTGACACACGGGTCAGTGCCAGCGTACGGGCCAGGAGTAGGCTACGGCTTGGGGGTAAGGTGTAGGGGTGGTGGTGGGTTTCCGTTCCGGGCTAGGGTTAGGGTTAGGGAACGGCAAGGCTTAGGGCACAGGTGAGGGTACGGAAACGTGGGAGGGTCAGGCTACGTGCTGACGCACGGGTCAGTGCCAGCGTACGGGCCAGGAGTAGGCTACGGTGTAGGGTAAGGTGTAGGGCTGGTGGTGGGTTTCTGTTCCGTGCTAGGGTTAGGGTTAGGGAACGGCAAGGCTTAGGGCACAGGTGAGGGTACGGAAACGTAGGAGGGTCAGGCTACGTGCTGATGCACGGGTCAGTGCCAGCGTACGGGCCAGGAGTAGGCTACGGCGAAGGGTAAGGTGTAGGGCTGGTGGTGGGTTTCCGTTCCGGGCTAGGGTTACGGTTAGGGAACGGCAAGGCTTAGGGCACTGGTGAGGGTACGGAAACGTGGGAGGGTCAGGCTACGTGCTGACGCACGGGTCAGTGCCAGCGTACCGGCCAGGTATAGGCTACGGCTTGTGGGTAAGGTGTAGGGCTGGTGGTGGGTTTCCGTTCTGGGCTAGGTTTAGGGTTAGGGAACGGCAAGGCTTAGGGCACAGGTGAGGGTACGGAAACGTGGGAGGGTCAGGCTACGTGCTGACGCACGGGTCAGTGCCAGCGTACGGGCCAGGAGTAGGCTACGGCTTGGGGGTAAATTGTAGGGCTGGTGGTGGGTTTCCGTTCCGGGCTAGGTTTAGGGTTAGGGAACGGCAAGGCTTAGGGCACAGGTGAGGGTACGGAAACGTGGGAGGGTCAGGCTACGTGCTGACGCACGGGTCAGTGCCAGCGTACGGGCCAGGAGTAGGCTACGGCGTAGGGTAAGGTGTAGGGTTGGTGGTGGGTTTCCGTTCCGTGCTAGGGTTAGGGTTAGGGAACGGCAAGGCTTAGGGCACAGGTGAGGGTACGGAAACGTGGGAGGGTCAGGCTACGTGCTGACGCACGGGTCAGTGCCAGCGTACGGGCCAGGAGTAGGCTACGGCTTGGGGGTAAGGTGTAGGGCTGGTGGTGGGTTTCCGTTCCGGGCTAGGCTTAGGGTTAGGGAACGGCAAGGCTTAGGGCACAGGTGAGGGTACGGAAACGTGGGAGGTTCAGGCTACGTGCTGACGTACGGGTCAGTGCCAGCGTACGGGCCAGGAGTAGGCTACGGCGTAGGGTAAGGTGTAGGGCTGGTGGTGGGTTTCCATTCAGGGCTAGGGTTAGGGTTAGGGAACGGCAAGGCTTAGGGCACAGGTGAGGGTACAGAAACGTGGGAGGGTCAGGCTACGTGCTGATGCACGTGTCAGTGCCAGCGTACAGGTCAGGTGTAGGCTACGGTTTGGGGGTAAGCTGTAGGGCTGGTGGTGGGTTTCCGTTCCGGGCTAGGGTTAGGGTTAGGGAACGGCAAGGCTTAGGGCACAGGTGAGGGTATGGAAACGTGGGAGGGTCAGACTACGTGCTGACGCATGGGTCAGTGCCAGCGTACGGGCCTGGAGTAGGCTACAGCGTAGGGTAAAGTGTAGGGCTGGTGGTGGGTTTCCGTTCCGGGCTAGGGTTAGGGTTAGGGAACGGCAAGGCTTAGGGCACAGGTGAGGGTACAGAAACGTGGGAGGGTCAGGCTACGCGCTGACGCATGGGTCAGTGCCAGCGTACGGGCCAGGAGTAGGCTACGGCTTGGGGGTAAGGTGTAGGGCTGGCAGTGGGTTTCCGTTCCGGGCTAGGGTTAGGGTTAGGGAACGGCAAGGCTTAGGGCACTGGTGAGTGTACGGAAACGTGGGAGGGTCAGGCTACGTGCTGATGCACGGGTCAGTGCCAGCGTACGGGCCAGGAGTAGGCTACGGCTTGGGGGTAAGGTGTAGGGCTGGTGGTGGGTTTCCGTTCCGGGCTAGGGTTAGGGTTAGGGAACGGCAAGGCTTAGGGCACAGGTGAGGGTACGGAAACGTGGGAGGGTCAGGCTACGTGCTGACTCACGGGTCAGTGCCAGCGTACGGGCCAGGAGTAGGCTACAACGTAGGGTAAGGTGTAGTGCTGGTGGTGGGTTTCCGTTCTGGGCTAGGGTTAGGGTTAAGGAACGGCAAGGCTTAGGGCACAGGTGAGGGTACGGAAACGTGGGAGGGTCAGGCTACGTGCTGACGCACGGGTCAGTGCCAGCGTACGGGCCAGGAGTAGGCTACGGCTTGGGGGTAAGTTGTAGGGCTGGTGGTGGGTTTCCGTTCCGGGCTAGGGTTAGGTTTAGGGAACGGCAAGGCTTAGGGCACAGGTGAGGGTACGGAATCGTGGGAGGGTCAGGCTACGTGCTGACGCACGGGTCAGTGCCAGCGTACGGGCCAGGAGTAGGCTACGGCGTAGGGTAAGGTGTAGGGCTGGTGGTGGGTTTCCGTTCCGGGCTAGGGTTAGGGTTACGGAACGGCAAGGCTTAGGGCACAGGTGAGGGTACGGAAACGTGGGAGGGTCAGGCTAAGTGCTGACGCACGGGTCAGTGCCAGCGTACGGGCCAGGAGTAGGCTAAGGTGTAGGGTAATGTGTAGGGCTGGTGGTGGGTTTCCGTTCCGGGCTAGGGTTAGGGTTAGGGAACGGCAAGGCTTAGGGCACAGGTGAGGGTACGGAAACGTGGGCGGGTGAGGCTACGTGCTGATGCACGGGTCAGTGCCAGCGTACGGGCCAGGAGTAGGCTACGGCTTGGGGGTAAGGTGTAGGGCTGGTGGTGGGTTTCCGTTCCGGGCTAGGGTTAGGGTTAGGGAACGGCAAGGCTTAGGGCACAGGTGAGGGTACAGAAACGTGGGAGGGTCAGGCTACGTGCTGATGCACGGGTCAGTGCCAGCGTACCGGCCAAGTGTAGGCTACTGCTTGTGGGTAAGGTGTAGGGCTGGTGGTGGGTTTCCTTTCCGGGCTAGGGTTAGGGTTAGGGAACGGCAAGGCTTAGGGCACAGGTGAGTGTACGGAAACGTGGGAGGGTCAGGCTACGTGCTGACGCACGGGTCAGTGCCAGCGTACGGGCCAGGAGTAGGCTACGGCTTGGGGGTAAGGTGTAGGGCTGGTGGTGGGTTTCCGTTCCGGGCTAGGGTTAGGGTTAGGGAACGGCAAGGCTTAGGGCACAGGTGAGTGTACGGAAACGTGGGAGGGTCAGGCTACGTGCTGACACACGGGTCAGTGCCAGCGTACGGGCCAGGAGTAGGCTACGGCTTGGGGGTAAGGTGTAGGGGTGGTGGTGGGTTTCCGTTCCGGGCTAGGGTTAGGGTTAGGGAACGGCAAGGCTTAGGGCACAGGTGAGGGTACGGAAACGTGGGAGGGTCAGGCTACGTGCTGACGCACGGGTCAGTGCCAGCGTACGGGCCAGGAGTAGGCTACGGCTTGGGGGTAAGGTGTAGGGCTGGTGGTGGGTTTCCGTTCCGGGCTAGGGTTAGGGTTAGGGAACGGCAAGGCTTAGGGCACAGGTGAGGGTACAGAAACGTGGGCGGGTGAGGCTACGTGCTGATGCACGGGTCAGTGCCAGCGTACGGGCCAGGAGTAGGCTACGGCTTGGGGGTAAGGTGTAGGGCTGGTGGTGTGTTTCCGTTCCGGGCTAGGGTTAGGGTTAGGGAACGGCAAGGCTTAGGGCACAGGTGAGGGTACGGAAACGTGGGAGGGTCAGGCTACGTGCTGATGCACGGGTCAGTGCCAGCGTACCGGCCAAGTGTAGGCTACTGCTTGTGGGTAAGGTGTAGGGCTGGTGGTGGGTTTCCGTTCCGGGCTAGGGTTAGGGTTAGGGAACGGCAAGGCTTAGGGCACAGGTGAGTGTACGGAAACGTGGGAGGGTCAGGCTACGTGCTGACGCACGGGTCAGTGCCAGCGTACAGGCCAGGAGTAGGCTACGGCTTGGGGGTAAGGTGTAGGGCTGGTGGTGGGTTTACGTTCCGGGCTAGGGTTAGGGTTAGGGAACGGCAAGGCTTAGGGCACAGGTGAGGGTACGGAAACGTGGGAGGGTCTGGCTACGTGCTGACGCACGGGTCAGTGCCAGCGTACGGGCCAGGAGTAGGCTACGGCGTAGGGTAAGGTGTAGGGCTGGTGGTGGTTTTCCGTTCCGGGCTAGGGTTAGGGTTAGGGAACGGCAAGGCTTAGGGCACAGGTGAGGGTACGGAAACGTGGGAGGGTCAGGCTACGTGCTGACACACGGGTCAGTGCCAGCGTACGGGCCAGGAGTAGGCTACGGCTTGGGGGTAAGGTGTAGGGGTGGTGGTGGGTTTCCGTTCCGGGCTAGGGTTAGGGTTAGGGAACGGCAAGGCTTAGGGCACAGGTGAGGGTACGGAAACGTGGGAGGGTCAGGCTACGTGCTGACGCACGGGTCAGTGCCAGCGTACGGGCCAGGAGTAGGCTACGGTGTAGGGTAAGGTGTAGGGCTGGTGGTGGGTTTCTGTTCCGTGCTAGGGTTAGGGTTAGGGAACGGCAAGGCTTAGGGCACAGGTGAGGGTACGGAAACGTAGGAGGGTCAGGCTACGTGCTGATGCACGGGTCAGTGCCAGCGTACGGGCCAGGAGTAGGCTACGGCGAAGGGTAAGGTGTAGGGCTGGTGGTGGGTTTCCGTTCCGGGCTAGGGTTACGGTTAGGGAACGGCAAGGCTTAGGGCACTGGTGAGGGTACGGAAACGTGGGAGGGTCAGGCTACGTGCTGACGCACGGGTCAGTGCCAGCGTACCGGCCAGGTATAGGCTACGGCTTGTGGGTAAGGTGTAGGGCTGGTGGTGGGTTTCCGTTCTGGGCTAGGTTTAGGGTTAGGGAACGGCAAGGCTTAGGGCACAGGTGAGGGTACGGAAACGTGGGAGGGTCAGGCTACGTGCTGACGCACGGGTCAGTGCCAGCGTACGGGCCAGGAGTAGGCTACGGCTTGGGGGTAAATTGTAGGGCTGGTGGTGGGTTTCCGTTCCGGGCTAGGTTTAGGGTTAGGGAACGGCAAGGCTTAGGGCACAGGTGAGGGTACGGAAACGTGGGAGGGTCAGGCTACGTGCTGACGCACGGGTCAGTGCCAGCGTACGGGCCAGGAGTAGGCTACGGCGTAGGGTAAGGTGTAGGGTTGGTGGTGGGTTTCCGTTCCGTGCTAGGGTTAGGGTTAGGGAACGGCAAGGCTTAGGGCACAGGTGAGGGTACGGAAACGTGGGAGGGTCAGGCTACGTGCTGACGCACGGGTCAGTGCCAGCGTACGGGCCAGGAGTAGGCTACGGCTTGGGGGTAAGGTGTAGGGCTGGTGGTGGGTTTCCGTTCCGGGCTAGGCTTAGGGTTAGGGAACGGCAAGGCTTAGGGCACAGGTGAGGGTACGGAAACGTGGGAGGTTCAGGCTACGTGCTGACGTACGGGTCAGTGCCAGCGTACGGGCCAGGAGTAGGCTACGGCGTAGGGTAAGGTGTAGGGCTGGTGGTGGGTTTCCATTCAGGGCTAGGGTTAGGGTTAGGGAACGGCAAGGCTTAGGGCACAGGTGAGGGTACAGAAACGTGGGAGGGTCAGGCTACGTGCTGATGCACGTGTCAGTGCCAGCGTACAGGTCAGGTGTAGGCTACGGTTTGGGGGTAAGGTGTAGGGCTGGTGGTGGGTTTCCGTTCCGGGCTAGGGTTAGGGTTAGGGAACGGCAAGGCTTAGGGCACAGGTGAGGGTATGGAAACGTGGGAGGGTCAGACTACGTGCTGACGCATGGGTCAGTGCCAGCGTACGGGCCTGGAGTAGGCTACAGCGTAGGGTAAAGTGTAGGGCTGGTGGTGGGTTTCCGTTCCGGGCTAGGGTTAGGGTTAGGGAACGGCAAGGCTTAGGGCACAGGTGAGTGTACAGAAACGTGGGAGGGTCAGGCTACGCGCTGACGCATGGGTCAGTGCCAGCGTACGGGCCAGGAGTAGGCTACGGCTTGGGGGTAAGGTGTAGGGCTGGCAGTGGGTTTCCGTTCCGGGCTAGGGTTAGGGTTAGGGAACGGCAAGGCTTAGGGCACTGGTGAGTGTACGGAAACGTGGGAGGGTCAGGCTACGTGCTGATGCACGGGTCAGTGCCAGCGTACGGGCCAGGAGTAGGCTACGGCTTGGGGGTAAGGTGTAGGGCTGGTGGTGGGTTTCCGTTCCGGGCTAGGGTTAGGGTTAGGGAACGGCAAGGCTTAGGGCACAGGTGAGGGTACGGAAACGTGGGAGGGTCAGGCTACGTGCTGACTCACGGGTCAGTGCCAGCGTACGGGCCAGGAGTAGGCTACAACGTAGGGTAAGGTGTAGTGCTGGTGGTGGGTTTCCGTTCTGGGCTAGGGTTAGGGTTAAGGAACGGCAAGGCTTAGGGCACAGGTGAGGGTACGGAAACGTGGGAGGGTCAGGCTACGTGCTGACGCACGGGTCAGTGCCAGCGTACGGGCCAGGAGTAGGCTACGGCTTGGGGGTAAGTTGTAGGGCTGGTGGTGGGTTTCCGTTCCGGGCTAGGGTTAGGTTTAGGGAACGGCAAGGCTTAGGGCACAGGTGAGGGTACGGAATCGTGGGAGGGTCAGGCTACGTGCTGACGCACGGGTCAGTGCCAGCGTACGGGCCAGGAGTAGGCTACGGCGTAGGGTAAGGTGTAGGGCTGGTGGTGGGTTTCCGTTCCGGGCTAGGGTTAGGGTTACGGAACGGCAAGGCTTAGGGCACAGGTGAGGGTACGGAAACGTGGGAGGGTCAGGCTAAGTGCTGACGCACGGGTCAGTGCCAGCGTACGGGCCAGGAGTAGGCTAAGGTGTAGGGTAATGTGTAGGGCTGGTGGTGGGTTTCCGTTCCGGGCTAGGGTTAGGGTTAGGGAACGGCAAGGCTTAGGGCACAGGTGAGGGTACGGAAACGTGGGCGGGTGAGGCTACGTGCTGATGCACGGGTCAGTGCCAGCGTACGGGCCAGGAGTAGGCTACGGCTTGGGGGTAAGGTGTAGGGCTGGTGGTGGGTTTCCGTTCAGGGCTAGGGTTAGGGTTAGGGAACGGCAAGGCTTAGGGCACAGGTGAGGGTACAGAAACGTGGGAGGGTCAGGCTACGTGCTGATGCACGGGTCAGTGCCAGCGTACCGGCCAAGTGTAGGCTACTGCTTGTGGGTAAGGTGTAGGGCTGGTGGTGGGTTTCCTTTCCGGGCTAGGGTTAGGGTTAGGGAACGGCAAGGCTTAGGGCACAGGTGAGTGTACGGAAACGTGGGAGGGTCAGGCTACGTGCTGACGCACGGGTCAGTGCCAGCGTACGGGCCAGGAGTAGGCTACGGCTTGGGGGTAAGGTGTAGGGCTGGTGGTGGGTTTCCGTTCCGGGCTAGGGTTAGGGTTAGGGAACGGCAAGGCTTAGGGCACAGGTGAGTGTACGGAAACGTGGGAGGGTCAGGCTACGTGCTGACACACGGGTCAGTGCCAGCGTACGGGCCAGGAGTAGGCTACGGCTTGGGGGTAAGGTGTAGGGGTGGTGGTGGGTTTCCGTTCCGGGCTAGGGTTAGGGTTAGGGAACGGCAAGGCTTAGGGCACAGGTGAGGGTACGGAAACGTGGGAGGGTCAGGATACGTGCTGACGCACGGGTCAGTGCCAGCGTACGGGCCAGGAGTAGGCTACGGTGTAGGGTAAGGTGTAGGGCTGGTGGTGGGTTTCCGTTCCGTGCTAGGGTTAGGGTTAGGGAACGGCAAGGCTTAGGGCACAGGTGACGGTACGGAAACGTGGGAGGGTCAGGCTACGTGCTGACGCACGGGTCAGTGCCAGCGTACGGGCCAGGAGTAGGCTACGGCTTGGGGGTAAATTGTAGGGCTGGTGGTGGGTTTCCGTTCCGGGCTAGGGTTAGGGTTAGGGAACGGCAAGGCTTAGGGCACAGGTGAGGGTACAGAAACGTGGGAGGGTCAGGCTACGTGCTGACTGACGGGTCAGTGCCAGCGTACGGGCCAGGAGTAGGCTACGGATTGGGGGTAAGGTGTAGGGCTGGTGGTGGGTTTCCGTTCCGGGCTAGGGTTAGGGTTAGGGAACGGCAAGGCTTAGGGCACAGGTGAGGGTACGGAAACGTGGGAGGGTCAGGCTACGTGCTGACTCACGGGTCAGTGCCAGCGTACGGGCCAGGAGTAGGCTACAACGTAGGGTAAGGTGTAGGGCTGGTGGTGGGTTTCCGTTCTGGGCTAGGGTTAGGGTTAGGGAACGGCAAGGCTTAGGGCACAGGTGAGGGTACGGAAACGTGGGAGGGTCAGGCTACGTGCTGACGCACGGGTCAGTGCCAGCGTACGGGCCAGGAGTAGGCTACAACGTAGGGTAAGGTGTAGGGCTGGTGGTGGCTTTCCGTTCTGGGCTAGGGTTAGGGTTAGGGAACGGCAAGGCTTAGGGCACAGGTGAGGGTACGGAAACGTGGGAGGGTCAGGCTACGTGCTGACGCACGGGTCAGTGCCAGCGTACCGGCCAGGAGTAGGCTACGGCTTGGGGGTAAGCTTTAGGGCTGGTGGTGGGTTTCCGTTCCGGGCTAGGGTTAGGCTTAGGGAACGGCAAGGCTTAGGGCACAGGTGAGGGTACGGAAACGTGGGAGGGTCAGGCTACGTGCTGACGCACGGGTCAGTGCCAGCGTACGGGCCAGGAGTAGGCTACGGCTTGGGGGTAAGTTGTAGGGCTGGTGGTGGGTTTCCGTTCCGGGCTAGGGTTAGGGTTAGGGAACGGCAAGGCTTAGGGCACAGGTGAGGGTACGGAAACGTGGGAGGGTCAGGCTACGTGCTGACGCACGGGTCAGTGCCAGCGTACGGGCCAGGAGTAGGCTACGGCGTAGGGTAAGGTGTAGGGCT